>NC_034422.1:10562099-10661976 GCF_002078875.1 Numida meleagris
TGAGAGACTATAAAAATAAGGAGCGGCTGGTGGCAGGTTGCGCCTTCTTGAGGAGTCGTGACTCTGCGACTCCCAGGGTGCCCAGCGCTGTTCTTTGCTTGTGTTTTTGCTTACTCGAATTAATAAATACTTTTCTATAATTTGACTTAAATTGTCAAATTTATGACACTACCTCCTGTGATTTTTCTTCCAGAATCTTAGTTTTTCTCTGAGAAAAGGTTTTGATAGCAGATTCTGAATCACCCTTAATTTATCACAGCCACCAGGCTGTCCTAGCTGGGATGCCAGCCTTGACAGGCAGCCTTGACTGATACAGCCACCAGTGCTTTACAAGGATGCATGCAGGTGAATATATATCTAGGGGCAGAAGATACAAACTATGTAACGCAGCAGAGCTGTACTGATTTCTAAGCAGTCCTGCCCTTCACAGTTCTTGCGCTGAATCCCCAGCACTCACACAAGCCCCGTACTCATATGCAACTCTTCTCCAGGCTCTTTTACCAGAGCCTTGCTTGTGTGCCATTGAGCTGCCTGCACAAAGCCCCCGGGAAGGGAATGGGTACATCCTTATGTTGATAGAGACTTCTAGAGTTGTTGCATGGACATAAAGAGACCCATCGACCTGAATGAGACAGAATGAAGGGTTCTGAGCATGAAAAACCTCAGTGCTAGCGAGCAAAGGATATTAGGTTGGAAAAATAAGGAAACATTTCTCAGAAAGAGTGGTGATGCAGTGGCACGGGCTGCCCAGGGAAGTGGTGGAGTCACCGTTCCTGGAGGCATTCCAGAACCATGGGGATGGGACACTGAGGGACGTGGGCAGTGGGAATGGTGGGGTGGGTTGGGGTTGGATTTGGGGATCGTAGAGGTCTTTTCCAACCTTAATGACTGTATGATTCTATGAAAGGTCTGGTGACCTTGCAAGGCGCAATGTGGATGGTGGAGGTAACCGTGTCTTCAGCATTTCTCCCTCAGCAGTCACGGCTCTGGCTGGGGAGGACATTATTTAGCGGTGGGTCGTTAGAGTAGTATGGTTAGGTTGTGGTTGGACTTGTTGATCTTGAAGGTCTTTTCCAACCTGAGCAATTGCATGATTCTATGAGTGTGCTTGCTTTCACTGTGGATCTTTGCACACACTGCAAAAGATGTTCACAGCTTATGGAGCTGTCCAAAAAGCGGAGAGCTGGCAGACTGTCTTCACACGGCCTGAAGGCCATGAGGAGAGCTTCTGAGGCTCTATCCATGCTCTTGCAGCTCCTCTCCAGGAATTCCATCTGCCTTCTGCTTCTGCCAGGTGTGAATGGCATGCACAGGGAGATTACGGGAATGCTGGGGGGACCTGCAGGTTGTAGGCAGCTTTGGGTGGATGTGGAGCTGTCTTGTGAGTCGTGGGAGCTCTGGATGGTGTCAGGTGGAGGATGGGTGAATGCAGCAGGGATTACACTCTGGTAACAAGGTTAGTTTTGATTTATTATTCCCCTGAACCTTTAGCACAGCAAAGCCTTTTGAGTTCTTTGCAACAAGCGCTCATTGTTTTACTGCCTTTATAAATCACCTTAGTGTGCAGAAATGCGGGAATAGAAAATGTTAGTCTAAAATAAACAATCGCTAACCAGTGAGACAAAATAATCAATATTCATAAGATAAAGCACAAGTGTAAGGAGAGCAATGATAATAATGAGGAGGAGAAACAAATCACAAGGTGAGGCTCCCAAAACCTTCCTGCCAAAACAAGCATGGTGCTCTGGACTGAGCTGTTGTCAGTGCGTTTAACCAAAAAGCAATAATTGGTGACCTTGGATGCAGCTAACGGTGCAGGATGGCACTTTGGTTCAACCTAATCCACACTGGACATGCAGAAGAATGAGTCTGTAGTGCACGTATCCAGTGGTGCTGGGATCATGCTGGAGAGATCAAGAACATGAGGTGGGAATGAGGTAGGAATGAGCTAGGGGATTTCTGCCTAGGAAGACATGTCTGGTGAATGGT
This sequence comes from Numida meleagris, assembly GCF_002078875.1. NCBI lineage: Eukaryota > Metazoa > Chordata > Aves > Galliformes > Numididae > Numida > Numida meleagris. Next base: position 10,564,089 of record NC_034422.1, read on the forward strand.
ACATGGGCAGGGTGAGCCTGGTGGCTTGTCCAGTGTCATCTGAAGTGGGAGAGGTCAAAGGAGAGTAGTTTTGCAGTTTTGCAGGAGCACTAGTTTCTTCAATAGTAGGCTGAGACATTGGTATCTCATCTGTGCAGTCAGTGAGCAAGGAGGACTTCTCTGTGCAGAAAGGCTGCCAGAATGAAACCATGGCAGGTCAACAAGTGAGCTGGCTGGGAATCATGCTTGGCCATGCTTGGGAAAGCAGCCTACAAAAAATACATGGCACAGGTTGAGGTCTGGGTATCTACTTCTGCACTGTGGTGGTTTATGTCTGAAGCTAGCAAGTGTAGGCTAACTGGAGGGGTACAGGGCATCATCATCAAGGCATTGACTTGAACATCTCCAAATGGAAACCTTGGAGAAACACCCCTGTGGGAATACCCTACCTCAGGCTAGTGATGTACGTAGCCTGGATGTCAGTTAAACTGGCCCTGCTGAGGAGATGAGTCTGTTAAAATCAAAAGACTTCTACACATCTAAAGAGTAAGGATGGGGAAAACATTTTGTGTGGGGACCTCCCTACAGGAGTCTTTTTCCTCTTTTCTCCCTTGCAGAGGCATTGCCAAATCACACTGACACCAAGAGGTACAGCACATGAGCCACCACGCTTGGTATGAGGGGCATTTCCTTCTGAATGTAAAGTGTAAGTCAGCAAGAGGAAGAGATGCTGCTGGAGGAATGCTGTCTTTCAGGAAAGACAGTTTTTAGTCCACTCTGGGATGTCTGGCTTTTCAGGACACCAAAAGTGCCAGCAGTGGCTGGCAACACGTGAAGTGATTTGGGACAGCCTTAGGTATCAAACTCTCTCATGCTGCAGACCTGCCCATGGGGACCTGAGACCAAGGATGGGGTCCATTTCCCCTCAGAATTACACCCGCAGTCCAGCACCCATCTCAGACCCTGCCTCTGGGGCTCCCCTGAGACACCTGAGGTGGTCCTGCACGGAATCTCACCCTCTGTAGGCACTCACTGAATGTCAGATTAGTCAAACCCTAGAACAGCTTTGGCCTCTCCTCAATGGAAGAAACCATGCCTCTCAGACCCTACATCCCAAACACCCCTCAGCACCCAGATCATGCATCAGGAGGCATGTCCCAGCACCCACCTTGTGTGGCACCCTTGGGATCTGCAGTTAGACAGCTGGAAGGGAAGCAGTGACCCATGATAGGGGCTGGGTGGGAAGAAGAGAGCACGGTGGCTGCGTTCGGAGAGCTGTGCAAAGAGTGGAGAAGGACAGAGGCCAGGAGATATGGGCCAAGATACAGAAGAGAGCAGCTGAGGTCCACAAACAAACATGCATAACTGACCAACTGGTGCCAAATGAATCACTAGAAAACACCAGACAAGTATGCATGAAGATCTCTATAACCTTCCTCCCCAGCAAACTCTTTTGAGGAAAAACTCAAAAACTTTGATCACTGTTGCCATGGTGATGTGATTTGAAATAAGTGGCAGAGTATTTTTATTATCAGCCTTTGTCATAAACAAATAACCTGCTGTAGTCTTAGAAAAAAAAAAAAGGGTAGAGCTGGGCTCAGACCATCTAATCATCAGACCCAGAGGCTGTGACTAATAAATCAAGGCGATGGGAAGATTGTAAATTCCACCAGGGGTCACTTGGTTAAACAAAGTGCAGGCATGGGAGACAGCCGGAGTGGGTGGGAACTGAATTAACAGCAAGGTCTGGCCACTGTCAGAGAGCATTCAGATGCTGGTTTATGGTGACAGGCATCTCATCTCCAAAAGCCTTCTAGGAAATACAGCCTGCATACTAAGCATGGGCTAGCTGGTGTGACTGCAGCTGGGCTGGGGAAATACTGCCCTGTGCTCACCCAAAGGATGTGGGCAGCACCCAACCTTGCATACTCTCATCTAATGACTCTAGAGGCAGGAACTTGTCCTGACAGATGTTGAAATCACTCTGCATAGTGTAGTGTGCTACCCTCCAAACACAGTGGTTGGAACAGAATAAGCACTTGTGCACGTGGTAGGGCTCCCTTTGGGGCACGTGTGCTCCAGGAACGTAATCCAGACATGACGTGTATTGAGAGGAGCCTGGTCTCTACTGTAGGTTGGGGGTCAAGCAGCCCTGAGGTGCTCAATGCTCTCAAGATCTAGAGGAAGTGTGTATAATGCAGGGAGGAAGGAAGGCCCTGGCAAACCTGGCGATCTGGAAGTTAGCTGTGGGAACACTTTGCCTCCAGGGGGTATCATGCTGTGTGGCTCTTTGGATTTGTCTTGGAGACACAATTTCTGTGGTGGCTTCCATTTCTTAAATTTGCAAATGTGCAAATTTGACCGCTGGGCTGACAAACTAAGCTGTGAGCTCACAGTCACCTCTTAGAGTAGGGCATCTTGTGCAGTTCCCTTGCCTCTGACTTTTGGTGTAGATACCATGGAAATTACACACGGAACATTGTCTGTAAGCTTGAAATACTTCCTAGACCTGTGTTGCAACCCTGCAAGTCTCACCTACAGGTCTAGCAAAACCTGGCCCCTTTCTAGTACAAAATCTAATCCTACAGGTCATCAGCGTCACACAGCTGATGGCTATGCAAGGCAGGCTGACACCAAATTTCCAATACAAGGTGCCTACTGTGAGCCATTTTATCCCTTAATTCAAAACACCCCTAACTTGAAACATCTTCAGAGCTCTGGTGCTTCCATCTTCTGAAACCCAGTGCATCAAATCGGTTTAGGTTTCTCTAGGGGAAGCTTGAACCATTCTCAGCCTAATTGGTGTCTGGGAGAGCAGCGTTGCTCTGTCTGACTCTCCCTGCGATGCGATGGATCAGGCTGCTTGCACTGGATTATGCTCACAGAGCCTTTCCTCCTGTTTTGCTCCTTGTTCCCAGCAGAGTGCTCTGCTTCCACGAGTCAAGCCATATCCATCCTTGTTCAGCCTGAGCCCAGCATTTATTCCTGCCAGACAAACCCTTGTTCCTCACAGCCTGGTTTGGCTTCACCGGCCCTCCCAGTCTAAGCAGCAATCTCATCACTGTCCTGCATCTTTGGAGAAGAGGGAAAGCAGTGTTACCACTTCTGAGAGCAAAACAAGTCCGCCTCTGTGCATCCCTTCAGACCCCATATCTCTGCAGAAGGACCGGTGGCCCTGCACAGCACTGTGAGAGCTTCTGCTCATTCACCTTGTAAATAACTCCTCTAGCCTGACTTCCCTGGAGTTGTACAGGACATCATGGCTTTGCATAGGGCTCAGGCTGTTAACACGCACCCTGCAGTGCCCTTCTGTGTGCTAAAAGCTGGATCACAGAATCACAGAAATGGAGGGGTTGGAAGGGAGCTCTGGGTATCACCAGCAGCATCAGATAGTAGGGAATGAGAAATGTGACCTGTTCTAGGGACTGATCCTAATGGGGAAAGATGGAGAGGTTATAGTTTTGGTTTGGATTTACGGAGAGGTGGAAGCAGAGAAGACAGTGTGTGAGCAGCAGGAGTGTTCACTTTTTTAGCTTGAGCTTGGAGTTCATTTTAAAAGTAATTAACTCCTGGGAGTTAATTTTCTAGAAGCTTGGTCTGTGCGGTGGGTGGAAACTCCTTTGTTTGAGTACATCAGCTCCAGCCCTGGGGCAAGCATGGCAACAAAACCATGGTGTAAGAAGCAAGCCCTGCTTGAGGAAACATTTCTCCTGCATGGGCAACCTGCTCTGCCACCCCCAGAAATGTGCACCCCCTCCAGCAAAAGTGACTTCTCAAGGGCTGGCACTTTGATCACAGCACTGTTCTTTTGGGTAAAGAACATATCCCTAACCACGTGCCTTACTGAAGAGGCTATTCTCTACTAAATGACGCTGACACACACGGCCACCGCTTACATCAGAGGTGACACAGGTAGCTAAGGGTGATGGCTGATAGCTGTTCTTAATGGAAGTGCAAAACAGGGCCACGAAATTGTCCATTTTTGTGACTCTGTGACCGAAGGGAAAACTTCAGGTGACCAGGGGACCCTTGGAGTTGGCAGGAGGGTGGTGATGATCAGTGCTCCATGAGAGGGTTCTGCTGGGCCACTCTGCATGCGAGTGGGGAGGAACAGCTGAAGATGTCACCAGCCTGTGGTGCTCTCCCAGCTGTCATAAATTCTCCCTCCTTCAGCCAAAGAAGATCTCTGCAGATGAAGTTGCATCCCTCTGTTATACAATGACTCCACCAAGGAGCCACTGTGAAGGGGAGATTCTCCTGAGTAACCAAGCAGAGAAGCACCTAATTCCCTGTGGGGCCTTTGAAACTGGCTTCCTCCCATTACAGCTGCTACAAGGCTGTGAGGAAGGCCATCCATCCTTTTCATATTCCCCATTACAGGAACAATCTCTGCTGCTAGCAGTGGACTTAGATGAGAAATGTAATTCTTGTTTTCCAGGTTGTATAAACTAACTTCCAGGGCATTATATAACTTTCCCTCCTTGGAGCATGCACCTGTTTTAATAAAAATAAGTTACTAGTACAATATAAAGTTAATGTAATGATACCATCTGACTCTTCCCCTGTAGGGCTCTGGCTGTTTATTAGAAGGGGGGGGGTGAGAGGCAAGCAGAGGGGAAAGCATTTCCTAAGTGCAGATGGAAAGAGAGGCTGGCACTTGCAGAGGGGAGGACACAGGTCCTGACTATGCTGGTGTCTGCTCATCCACGTCCTCACCCCTCTGCAGTGTGTGAGGAATGTGGGGTGATAATCCATAAACCCAGGCTGGGCACTTCATCCAGCCCTCACAAAGCACGCTGCTGGCCAAAGGGATTCAGTTTCTGCATCAGGTCATTTCTCCTTTGAGCCTGTCACTGTCTGCAAACAAACTGTACAATTGCCCTCTTTCAGCAGGAGTTACCTACACCAAACCCTGCGTGCGTTCCCCCTTCTTCTCCCGGCTGGCATTCACCCTTTGGTGTGGGATGCAGGAACAAAACCGCGTGAGTTCAGTGACAAAACGCAAATCCCACTGTGGAAAGCAGCTAGTAACCAGCTGAACTCTGCAAGGCACCCTGAATCTCTGAATGGCTCATGAAAACGAGTCAAAAGTGCTTTAAGGAAATGACCCAGCTGAGGGAATCAGAATCCGCTCCCAAACCATTTGCTAACCTGAGAGCGAGCACACACAGCCTGTTTCTCATGCCCTGACTCATCCTCAGCAGAACCCTTTTCTTCACTTTTTTTTTTCCTCTCCTCTGTGAGAAGTTTCAAAAATTGCATGGAATTGCCGGAGTATTTTAAAGATATTACTCACCAGCTCAGCATGATTAAGTGCAACCTATAATAAATATAAAGAGGGCAAAATTAAAAAAAAAAATATGTCAGACTGGCTCAAGAGCTAAATTTCCCAGGAGCCTTAAGTGTTGCAAATGCTCAGGACTGCAGCACATCATTTTCAGGCTCTGTGCCACCTGGGAGTACTTCTCCTTAGGCTTCGGGGCTGACTAAGCAATGCAGGGAGATTGGCTTATGCTGCCCAGCTGCAGCAACCCCTCTTCAAGTGCAGGTAGCTCTTTCCAGCTGTGGGGAAGAGTCCTTTTTAACCTAGAACTCTCTTCTAATGAGAAACCTTAGGTGGACTCATCCTTTAGATATCTCCTTCTCACGCTGGAAAGGGAAGGGAATTTAGGCGCTTGATCCAGGAGGATTGTGTTGTCCCAGACTAAGTTCCTCCAAGGCAGGTGCAGCACTAACAATTTAAAGGCTAAAATTATAATCTCCTTCTGAATACAGGAAGGGGTCAGAAATCCCATCCCCATGAAGAGAAGGTGATGAGGGAGGGCTGCACCTCCATCACGCTCCCAGAAGAGTCTCCTGAAGCTCAGTGTCTTGCTATATTTCGATGTCTAGATCAAAGCCAACCAATTAGAACTCAGCATGTGAGCAAAACACAGCTCTTCTGAACCACTCATCCCTGAGCAGAGCCAGTTCAAGGCTTCCTGATGGACTGCCAGCTTTGAATGGCTGCCCCTCCAAGTGCTAGGAGAGATTATAAAGGGCAGGAGTGTGGTGGAGGCAAGGAGAGCCCTGGAAAACCTGATTGTTCCTCTGGCTGCCATGAGGCTGGGACTTCTCCATGGAGCACCCACCTGCCCCAGCCACAGCCCACTCTGGGAGGAGAAGTTGCCTCCAACCTCTGTCGTTCCAAGCAAAACAGTGCAGCCAGCATTCTTGGCCGGAGCAGTTCTCCACCTGATTTGTGTCTGTTGCCGACTCTGCCTCCAAGAAATTTCTAAGCAACACATGTTACCGACTGCAAAGCACATCAAGGAAATACCCGGGGTGGGAAATCATTCTTAATCCCCTTTTAGGCTCAGAAAACTTGAACAACAACCAGAGAAGGCTTGAGCAGGGCTTCACCCTGCTTCTGCAAGCTGTGGGTGTTTGCGAAGAAGAGGTGAGTCAGCAGCACCCTTTCTGTACAGCAATAGTAATCTTGGCTTTTAATAGCTCTGTTAGCTCAGAAAGAAGGAGCAGCTGACCATGAAACAGCAGCAAGGACATCTGAGGAGGCCTAAAAATGTAACATGTGAATGATATGTTTCTCAGTGGAGCACAAAAAGGGAAAGAGAGAAGTTGGGATAAGTCCAAACCTAAAATTCCAGTATGGGGGAGGAAACTAATGTGAGGTAAAGACTGAAATATCAGTTAGATCTTGAGTGAGGTTGATCTTGAAGGTTGATCTTTAAGACCTAGACCCTTTCCAGGAGAAAGCAAATCAAAACTTCCAAGCTGAGGATGCTTTGAGCAGGAAAGGCATATGATGCTCTGCTCCCACTCAAGCTTCAGGTATAGGGATGTTATGGGCTTTCAGTTACCCAGCTAGGTCGAACCCCAGATTTCAACAGAAGGATGCAAATGGTTTGGGAATAGCTGTAGAACTCAGCATTGGACACCTTCATTCTGAAGCGTTCCTTTGACCCTACTTAGAATTATTAAGGTTGGAGAAGACTGCTGAGATCATCTAGTCCAACCATCAACCCTCCCCCACCGTGCCCACTTCCCAGTTTGTATTTCATCATGCAAAGCTTCTTTAACAGTAACTACAAAATAAATTAAAAACATCCTTACACAAGTGGGCTTTAGGGCTAATGCTTCTCACCATTCAGTAGGGCAGTTATTATGGCAAAGAAAGGAACAAGTCTAGCCTGACATGATTTGTTCTTCAGAGATCCATACCTGGCGTTTTTATTACCTTGTCTTTTGGGTGACTATAATCTCATTGTTTAATATTGTTTTCCTGAAAAATCTCTGGGCTCTGGAAGTGAACTGTAATTTGGAGCTGGTCTATAATTTCCACCCCCACCTCCTTCCTTCCTCTTCTGAAAGCAGATATTATACTTATGCCTCAATCCCTGCTCTTCTGACTGCCTGAAGGTATAGCAAACAGTTCAGAGACTGCTTCAGCTGAATCCTTCAGTACTCTGGGGGGGATGTCACCAGGTGCTGCAGATCTGAGTACCTCTGTTCTGGTGCAGTCATCTTTAACTCATCCTTTCTCACACCTGGCCTGTCTAATCTCTTTGTAAAATGCATTGCCTTACACAGCTTGTTGCAATTACTTCTTTATTCTGAGTGCTGAAGAATATGCCAAATGCTTCAGCTTCATCTGTGTCATCTGTTATTTGCTGTCGTGATCCCATAGGGCTAGGCTTCCATTTGTCATCTTCTTTGTAGGTATTTCTGGAGCCTTTTCTTGTGCCCTCTCAGCTCCTCGCTTGCCTGGTGCGTGTAGGGACTGCTGCTTCTATTCAGGTGCATTTGTGTTGCCACTCTACATCCTTTGTGCTCATGTGTTCCCCACTCCCATTTACTGCGTGATTCTCCCTTATTACGAAGTAAAGTAGCCATAATAGCTCTTATTATTCTTCCTTTTCCTCTGCATCTGTATCGTTCGCTTTTAAAAGGGAAACATTTTCCACTGTAAGCAAGGGAGAGATATTTTGGAGAGATGCGAACCATGCAGGGATGCTCTATGGGGTCCCTGGGTGCTGGGAGGCTTGGGAGGGATATGGGGTGTAATTATGGGGGGGGGGGCGGTGTAAACTCCAGCTGCAGAGTGGGCTCCTGTTTGATCTGTGCTTCCTTCCAGCCCTTTTGTTTTGATTATCTCACCTCATGTCTGTGGCCACCTGATAACTGATTTCCAGCCAGGCCCATTAACTCTTATGGCACTATTTTCTTTTTACTTTTCTTCTCATCACTTTTGCTGTATTTCAGCTTGGTACCAACACTGACACCAAGGAAGCGCTTGAAATTTTATATCAAAATGCCTAATAATAGAGTAGGCAGTAATAAGAGGAGATGTGCACTGCAGTTATCCATCTCTCCTGTTGTGAGCAATGCACCAATACCTGATAGAAGCCGATGTGTCCTTTGGGTGGTTTACAACTGATGCGGACAGGTCAGAGGTGGAGCCAAGGATCCCAGTCCTTTAAGACTGGAATGTAAATGCTTACAATCCTTTCCAACCTTTAAAAAGAACTTCTGGAGTCTTCAGCTGAGTTTTCTTGACTTGGACTCAGGTCAAGCTTGGCATGGGAACACTGAAATAACTCAGCTACTTTGTGTCCTTGGACAAAAGTAGACATTTTTCTTGGGCCAATTTTAAATCTAAAACCTGCTTGGCCAGGAACCTGTAACGACTAGTAATCTTTCAGCTTGTCTGTCATAATTGAGACACAGGGAATAGGTACTGTTTTTCAATAGCATAAAATACAGTACAAGGTGGCTTGTCACTCACTTTGGTAAGTCCAGTGAGAAGCTCTCCAGGTAAATTTCTGACTTAAAGTAATGTAAATGTTGATAATCCAGCTCTCAGTGGGCTAATACAAATTTTATTCTAGTCTCTAGATGTCATCCAGCTTGTGCTCAGAGAACCCAATGATGCCTTTTGCATTCTCCTGCCTGGCTATTTTATGAAAACAGAAGAGACATTTATGGAACAGCATCCTTACTTCCTTCACAGGAAGTTTCTGTGTCTGGAAGTGGTCCAACAGACTGACTGTGAGGAATCTGTGGCATAATTTCAGGGTATTGAACTGTGTCACAGGATGTAAATTAAGTTCTTTTAAGATGAAGTCCTGTTCTTGATGTAGAGATTGAAACTAGCGTTCTACTGATGGAATCCAAGAGGTGTTGGTTGGGAGGCATGTTTGGACACCTTTGGTCCAATGGTGTGCTCAGAGCAAGACCATCAGCAACATGAGGTCAAGCCAGTTGTGGTTTTCTGCGATGAAACATGGAGAACCTTCAAAGATGCAGCTCTCTGTGAACTCTTCCAAGGCTGCACCTCTCTCCCAGTGCCCTTTTTTTTTTTTTCTTAATATTAAATTTGAACTTTCCAAGCTGCTATGTGTGATCGTTGTCCCTTGAATTGTCTGGCACTGCTGAGAAGTGTTTGGATCTGTGACCTTTATGACTCCCCTTCCCATTGTTGTAGGCTTCTCCTATTTCTCCGCTGAGTCACATTTTCACTGAGATAGACAGTGCTATATTTCTGCAACGAGAGAGCTCACTGTTATCTTAGTATTCAACTGAGTGTCCACTGTAACCCCTAGGTCTTTTCCAGCATTTCTAGACTTGATCTTGATGGAAAATGAATGGATATGTTGGACTTGATATGAAATATTAAATCTCTATTTAAGGTGACATTTCATAAATTACATGGCTGCAAAATCATGGAGAACTCAACCATTTTCAGTACGGATATTTGCTCCTACCACAAAACCCAATTGGGGTGCCATTCCTGGGGCAAAAGTCAGGAAGGCCTAGGGCCACCAGACCTCTTGTGGATATGATTTTGGTTCCATAAATCTGCAGATGCACGGACTGGAAGCTGCATTTATTGAGTGCACAGGGCAGATGCACATAGAAATGCTGCTCTTATCTGGTCCCAGTGTATGTAAAGCCTGAATGTGGCTCATTGTGTTCTCTATCAGGACACATGTCGGAAGCTTGGCTGTGGATTCAAGATTAGCTAATTAATGAGAACAAGGGCCATGTCCCCACACTGTAGGGTGTTTTGTACAGCTCCCAGCTTCCCAGTCATTTCCTGAGCTCTTGGCTATTCCAGATTTGTGTTTGCCTGGGCATTTGCAGGTGGGCTGTCAGTCTGGATCCCATGCTGCCAGCTCACTATGAGTCACACTGACCCAAGCATCCATTTGTCTGATTATTGTTTTTCTTTACTACCATCAGATTGACAGTTTCATTCCTGAAAAAGAACCTCCCCAGCCACTTTGGAAATCCACTTTGGAAAGCAGAAAACAAAACATGTGAACAATGCCCAGACTTGTTCTTCCCATCGTTGCTGTACTGCAGACCACTTGCAATCCACTGCCAAGGAGGGGAGGCAGACATCTCATGAGCTGCACCACGTGGCCTCAGCTCTCATGATCAGGACAAGGACCATACAAGGAGTCCATGGTTGTCCAACCTTTTGGCTTGCCTGGGCACTCCACTGAGCAGCGAGGAGTTGTCTTGGGCTGCATATATGTAGGTCACTTTGCAAGTAATGCCTCCTATTTATTTCCATGGAAACTACAATGGATACAATAAGCACAGTAACACTGTTTGGCAGAGCAAATTCTCAGCTGCAAAACACTTTTTCCACAAAGCCACCAGCATTGGCTATGTATTTTCATCAGTGATGAACAAGGGCCTGCATGCAACACTTGTAAAAATCTGTACCAGTGGAGGTGACCCATGGTTGCTGAAATGCACCTCCCACTGCCTCACTGTGCTGACATCTGCTGTTTGGTCTCCATCAGTGTTCAGTGAGCACTGATGAATGTCAGTGGGTGCCATTTTTTCTGCGTGGAGGAATTCAGCGATGCACCTTTGCTCCATCCACACTTCCATGTCAGACACCATTCTGTCCGACTGCCCCTCTGCTGCCATCCGCCACACGGTGACAAAACGTAATGGGATATTGGTGGGAAGGTTCAGCCTTTACTGCCATCCCACCAGCATCCACCTCTGATGTTGTGGGCTGACACTATAAAGGATGAGGCATTACTTTCAAAGCAGCCCTCATAAAATACAGAATATAGCTAATGTATGTAAGTAACAAAACTTGTAATGTTTAATATTTTTATTAGAACGTAAAAAGGAGAGCAACAAAACCATAAACCCAGTGGGATACGTGACCTTGCTGTTGTGACACTGATGCATCAGGCTGGTTTGATGGAAGTAGCTGCAGTTCTCAGTGAGCCCTCAAGGTGTTTGTCAGAAATTTTTGGTGAAATTTTGTTTTTCCTGTGCTGCATCCTTGAGAGTAGTTGCTCACAACTGTACGTGGTGCCTCAGCTCACCTTGGTCACTGTGACACACGTTAATAAAGTCAATCTCCTAGGAAGGAGAAAGAGTGTCATTCCACCTCTGGTTAAGGATTCTCTCAATTCCAAGACACGGGTGCAAGGAAATGACAGAGATCTTAGGCACCCACCACTTTTACCAGCAAAACAAGCCATTCTGTCTGTTTGGCACAAGGAGAAATCAGAGCACTACCAGCAATTGCTTTAAGCAACATTATTAATGAGTACTAGGACAACAGCCAATTACTCAAGCGAGCAATGGGTTGATGTTGTGCTAAGGGACATGGTTTAGTAGGGAAATATTGGTGATAGGTGGACAGTTGGACTGGATGATCTTGGAGGCCTTTTCCAACCTTGGCGATTCTGTGATTTTATGATTATCCTGATGAAAAGCAACTTGATGTCTGGCATTCCTGGGTGGCTGGGTTGAGGCATTCATGAAATACAGCTTCTTTTCTTCTGTGCAAAGCTTGCAGAATTCTGCTGACTGCAGAGTACCCTCTGTCCATGTGCAAGACCTAGGCAGAGATGCAGGATTTGGGTGTGGATGAGAGCCATGCAGACAGCACAGCTGCAACCAGCGAAGGCAGATTAGACTGCTGACAAGAGCATGGGCCTGAGGAGTGCAATAACATCCCACAGAACAAGGGTAAGGATTACTGGTGCTCCTGCACCGCTGCCAGAAGGGTGAAAAATAAGATAGTGAAAAATCAGATGTACAATATCAGAAGGCACCATGACATAGCTGACTTCCATGACCTGACAGAAAGAGGAGAGTCAGTGGGTGCAGCATTATCAGCAGAGGAAACTGAAAAGGAAAGCAGAGCAGGGAGTAGAGATGGGGGTGGCACTGTGTGCAAGAGATTGTTTAATGCGTAACAGCACAGAATATGATGGAGAAAGGGACATCTTGGGAGTCATTTTGGCTGGAAATTCCAGATTTTATTACTAAAAATGTAGCAGTAAATGATACTTGAAATGCTGCTACCCCTGATCAGTGTTGTGGTAATGATCAGGAGATGTCCAGTGAGATGAGAGGAGCTGCAGGTTTAGCACAGGTAGTAACACAAGGTGATTTCCACTCCCCATAGAAACTGAGCCAGAGATGGGATGCACAGACAGCTACTATGCACAACAAATGGTGCTTACAGCCCTCAGAGGATGCCATTTTGGCCCTCAACTGTCCATGGAACCTTTCCTACAAGTCATTAGTGGGAGAGATGCTCTGCAATATAACCACAATGCAATTAGTTTTAGTGCTATGGCAGGCTGTATAAATCCAGCACGTGGCCATTCAACGTTACAAAAGAGAGGTATGTAAAAATAGGGGAAACTGTCAAAATAAACCTGGAACTGTTAACAGAAACATCTGCACGCGATTGCCATGCAATAAAGCTACAAAGCAAGTCAACAGAAGGCCATAGATGAAGGTGGGCCTTGTCCCTGTCTTTCTGATTTTGCAGCTCTGGGATACTGGTCTGTGTGCTGTTGGGACTCCTGGCTTTTTCCTTTCCTGGTGACAAGAGGTCTGTATCTTTTGATTAGCGAAATGTTTCATCAAAGCAGGACTCAGAGCTCTCTGCAGCCTCTGCTCCAACAAGGTGAATATTTATAGCGAGGACAGAAGAGCAGAGCAGGCAGTTGGCACTGCCACCAGCATTTGCTCTTATTGCTGCCTGGGGTTGTGCTTGTCTGGTCTCCAGGGTGCCACACACCGTGTACAGTGCCTGAGGCTGTAACAGCAGGTGTGGGGCAGTGCTGAAAGGCTCCCCACGCTGCTAAAGCAGCTTCTGTAGTCCAGAGGAGTGCAGGCAGTGAGGGTGAGGATGGTTCTTCCCACCTCTTTGCATTGGAGAACAAGGGGAGCAAGACCTGTATTTGGGTTTTGTTCCCACTTCCTCTATGAGTGTCTTTCTCAAAGCACTGGGTCTGACAGCATACAGAAAACCTGCATTTGCCCCCTAAATTCTCACGGAATAAAGGGAGGTGGGTTAAGATTTAAGGGTTTTGCATTAATCAAGTGACCAAGGTGAGAGAAATGGGACATTTAGCCCCGCTCCCTTTCCATGTATCATCATACAGAGCAGGAAAACAATGCCAGTAAAATCAAGAGGATATAATAAGTGGTTAGGGCTGGGAGGTGATAGGAGACAGTCTGTAGGCACAGCCCAACTCTGGAAATGGCCAAATCACTATGACAGGCTGAATTCCAAATCTAGTCAGTAAAAGGCTCTCCTCTATGAAAAGTAGAGAGTGGAGTATGGAAATAATCCCAGAACACAAAAATCTACAGCAGACAGTGAGGCTGGGCAGAGGTGTGGTGGAAACATCCTATCTCTGGCATCTCCCATGGGCCATGGATATAGCTGAGATGTTGGACTGGATTTGTCTCACCTGCTTCAGACTTGTATAATGAAGACACAAAGGAGCTAGTTGCTCTGGTAGGGTGTGCTTCACTTAGTCTCATTCAGAATGAGAAGAAAACATTTATTTTTCTCTGTCAGCTACAAAGGAAGACCGTGGTTCAGTTCAGACGGTTGCATTTGGTAGATGAATTCATAAAGTGTGAGAAGAGAAAGAGTAGATAAACTATTTGCATAACTGATGAACCATAAAAGCTTGCTTATGGAAGATGGACTGCTTTGATTTACTGCAGGACGTCACTGAAACCCAGGACAATGTGAAGGAAATTCTCCAAGAGGATTTTGAGTCTCATCCACTTTGTATCCATCTGTCACTACCCTGTGTCTAATGCCAAGGTTTAATGCAGCAGGATGGTGCTGTTTTCCATATTTTCAGAGAACAAGACACATTATAACAAAAACTAGCCAGAACCACGTCTTCAGAGAGCTCCCTCTGGTACACAGAAGAAAATATCACCATCTGGAGAACTCACCTCAAGGTGAGGCGAGCCTCTTAGAAGCTACTGAAGTTTCCTGTGGACAGGAGGTGGGGTTGGGATGGCAGGAAATCTCACTTCCAGCCCTTTATTAGTGCAGCTGATTGAACTCAAGTCTGATGAATTCATCAGACAAAGTTCTGTAAGGGGCTTAGGGGAAATCCAAAAGGCGAGTAAAGGATTTGAGCGTAGTGTGATGGGAGGCACATGCTGTAACCAGAAAAGAAAGGGATGCTCATAATGTGTTGGGCTCAATTACATTTGGTCCGAGTCCAAGGATGCACTTGGGGCTGTGCCAGGCTTAGCAGACCATTACATGGGTTGAGAGCATGGTGAAAGGAGAAATAGAATGTCTGAGAGACCAGCAGGAAGTAATTAAAGCAGCTCTTTCCAGGTGAGAAGGAGGGAACTATGTATTTGTGAATCCTTTTGATTCATTTCACGCCAAAACAATCGTTATTATTACAGACCAGAACTCAGCAATGTGGCCTGGAATAACTTACAGGACTGTAGAGCAGAAGGGATGAGTAGAGGCAAGGCAGCTCTTGGAGGTTCCCACCTATGCCAGTAAATAAAACAGACCAGGTACCATTCTTTGGCCTGGAGATCAAATGGTTCACACACAAATGACTGAACAGGCTTTTCTCCTGATGTCTGCGCCTAAACCCTTTGGGAGCACCAACGACCTCCTTCTAGTATCCTCTCTGGCCGCTCAGGATGAGAGATTATTAGTGGAAAATTTACACATGTGTGTATACCCAGTATGGATCCCCTTGACACCTGGGCTTAGGCACTCAGTCTGCCCAGTATCTACCCCTGGACCACAGTTCTCCCCATTTGCTGGCACTGGAATATATGAGTTCCTGAGACCACAGCCTTGCTCCAGCTCATGGTGATCAGACCCTCTCATCCAGACACAGTTAGCAAGGGCTCACATGGACTCTCTCCCCTTCCCTGCCTTTAGTTCCTCCCCTAAGCATCTCAGAATAAGTCTTGTGTAGTCCCCACATGCTGTTCCTGGCATCATGTCACGTATCCCATACCCCTGGGCAGTGATCCCTTTCAGCCCCTGAGGGATTCAGCTGCTCACCATTGGCTCACCCACTGGGCGTCCCACCTGGGCTGTGGGGTGGTGGATTTACTGGGACATCCCAGGGAGGAGCCATGGTAGGGTGCCCTGCTGAGTCTGATTGAGTTATTGGGGTTCCCTTGCCAGTTGTTGTTTCCTTTGTGTTTGTGGAGCTGGGCTAACAAGAATCACGAAACTACGGTTCCTGGGAAAAAGTGACTCAAAAAACAAAATGTCTCTAAGAGAATAGTAAGGATGAGGAAGATCTTGAAAAGTGAATGTTTGGAAAGACAAGACAAGGATAAAAGAAAAGGTTAAAAGCTGTGAATAATCAGTACACCTATTATGAACAAAAATATGTCAGCATAACTGTACTTTCCATTGTATGAGAGACAAAGTGCCTGGGATGTTGGAGCACTTGGCAACAGCTTCACTGAGGATGGGCTGAAAACATCTTGTTGATGAGGACCGACATACAAAATGGATTTCTTCTCAGCAGAATAGTTACAAGGAACTGAAATTCAGAGAAAAGTCCTGACAGCAGAGTTCTGGCCGAGGATCATCTTCCAAAACCCAAGGTAATCCAGCCCTTGGGAACAATAGCAAAGGACCTCTCTACTATTTGAGGGGTGTTTGGAACTGCACGAGTGCACTGCACATTTTCTAGCAAGTTGATGAAGATGTTCAGGAGGAGTGACATGAGTGTTTATTGTCAGTGAGGACAGCTCTTTTCCTTTTTGACTAAAAATTCTTTGCAGGCAACATCCTTCTCTCTTAAATAATAAGTAGCCCTCTCCTGTGATTACTTTGTCAACAGAAGGAATAGATTTAGGAGTTTACCTGGAGTAATATTTGCATGTGTATCTTTTTTCCCATCATATTTTCTCCCCCCACCTCTTCCTTTGAGGAGGGGCAGTAAGAAAGTCTGACGTGTTTAGTTGGCCACTGGTATAAAACCAACGCAGTAGTCCACACAGAACATCTAAGGATTTGAGAATCTTCCCTGGACATCATCAAGAAGGGGAATTTTTAAACTTCTGGAGTCTCTTCCCTGTGCCAGAGCCCACTGCCAGTATCCCAGCAGATGCCCAGTCTGCAGTGCTGGGAGCACCTGCCATGGAACAGAATGATTGCCCAGCAAGTGTCTGAGTCCAGCACCATGAGGCTGCTGTGATACTGGGTGGATAGGAACTCTGATGATTTCTGATCTCAGTTTTATTGCCTTTTCTTCCTTTTCCTTTTCCTTTTCCTTTTCCTTTTCCTTTTCCTTTTCCTTTTCCTTTTCCTTTTCCTTTTCCTTTTCCTTTTCCTTTTCCTTTTCCTNTTTCCTTTTCCTTTTCCTTTTCCTTTTCCTTTTCCTTTTCCTTTTCCTTTTCCTTTTCCTTTTCCTTTTCCTTTTCCTTTTCCTTTTCCTTTTCCTTTCCCTTTCCCTTTCCCTTTCCCTTTCCCTTTTCCTTTTCCTTTTCTTTTTCTTTGATTTCCAAATGGTGTCTGCAGAGAAATGGAGCTCCAGGCTGTTATTTTCATAAGCTATCAGTACTTTCTGTTTGTTAGCCACTCCAACACCTTCCAACTCCCTTTCATTCTCCCTTTGTGTTTCCTTACCGTCTTTGCTGTCTTTTCTTTCCTTACCAAAATGCTTCCTTCAGCCCTAGGTTGAGGATACCCCATACATACAATCTTTCTGATGCATCAGAAAATCTTCCCTCCCTCCTGGCCTCTCATTCCTCTGTTCTTCCTCCTGCTGAAGTTGATGGTGCCACAGGGGTCAAGAAACGCAACGTCTTTAATGCAGACAGATTGGAAAAGTACAGTACAAAAAGGACCTTTATCCATAGCAAGAACGGCACTCTCAGCTTTCAGCTACCTCTGGGTTTTGGACTAAAAAAGTGAGACATTTCAAAACACTTGGAAATTGCAAGATGCTTTAGATTAGACTCCCTGAGCTGTTAACCCCTGCAGCTCAGAGTGATCACAGCAAAAGCCTTTGCTTTGTCTTTGTTGGGCACTTACTGCTGGCAGGTGCTTTGGAGGAGGACTTACGGTGTAGACAATATGTTGTTTTGGCAAGAACGTTTCAATGCAGTGACACCTTGGCAAGTCTTCCCATTCCAGCAGCATAATCCTTCCACTTCAGCAGCTCCAGGGGCACCTCTGGGAGGGAATGCTGCATCTGCATATCCTTTGGTAAGTGCTAACTCTGAATGAGACCTCTTTGTGTGCGGAACACATCTTTCAGAGTAACAAACTGATCACGCAAGCGAATGCTCTTCTCATAATCCATTCCCTACCTGTCCCCATCCAAGTTTTTTACGGGTCCTTTTCAAAGCCAGAGAAATATAGAAAATATTTACATGCAGATGGGAAGACCTCATGTGTTGCTCCTTCTCTTTCCACCTACTCCTCAAAGCAATGCTTTGCATAAACACACACATATATAAAGCATGACTTCCCCCTTTTTTTTTTTCAAGCCCAGGACCAAGATCAGCAGCTAGAAACCCAGCATCTATGCTCCTGGGAACAGAACAGTGTGCCCATATGTGCACTTGGTACTTTTAAATACATGTACCTATCTGTGCTGTTATGTCCTATAAAATGTACGCTGCTTTTTGCTGTGGTTTATGTTTCACTGTAAAGTTGGTATTGCTGTCCTCAATTAAGATTTTTATTATTTTCACTATTTGATGTTCATTAAGGATTTTATTGACAAAGGTTCCATAAAAGTTTATAAGTTACACAAATACATTGCACCAAATAAAATGAGCTTTCGTAAAAGTGCTGCCCAAAGCAGAACAAATGTTCCTTCAGCTCTTGCTGAAGCACCCACACCTCTGCTTGCAATTTGCAGCAGTTTGCTCTTGTAGCACTGAAGGTCCCACAGGGGACAGGGACTGCTCCTATGAGCAGCATCATCTTCACCTTGCCTTTCCAAGTGCACGCGTTGGTGCTCATCTGTAACTACTCAGGACATTCTTAAGCCTGCTCTTCTCTCCTGCCTATGTGTCTGGGCAAAACCTTCAGACACAGAGTAATTCCTACTGAAGGCCATTAATTTCCTGCCTTGAGGACCAACAGTGATCATGGACTTTGACTGGGGATGCTGTCTTACCCTACACTGTATCTCAAGAGCACTGGGAACTCTCCAACCTTGGAGGTGCATGTTTAACTGGCCCTTTCTGTGGCTGAGTTTTGAGACCTGAGATGGGGAAAAACTTGTAGACCTGCTACACACACAGGGCTCTGTCTACTTAAACAAAACTATAGACTGTGTAGAAACAGACAGTGGGGCTCTGACATTTGCCACAGGGTCTGTGATTTGAAAATCCAAGCCATGGCCGCATCATTTTCTATCTCCCATTCTCACTAGATGGAGGCACCAGCTACAACACTGAGCACACCAGGATACAAAAGCTGATAGAAATGCAGCAGGCATTTAAATTAGAGCAGCCATGTGTCAAGTGCTACCTTACCCCTGTGTGATGGGGGATGAATCCGGTATCAACATCTTGAAGAGCATCAGTTGGAACTGCCCTGCCCCAACCCTATCAGTTATGAACTTCAGCCTGTGGTGTGGCTCCTGGATCTCCTTTTCCCATCATGAAAAAACCCACATTTCTGTGGATCTTTTCATTGCTGTGAAGGCATGGATTGGATTTATCGTTAAGGGTATATTATCAGTGTCTAATGCCGCAATGTGTGTTTCATCCCAGGAAATTGCTCACTAAATTTGGATGAGAGTCTGAAGGATTCCAAAATATTCTGAGGGATGGGAGACAGACTGCCTCAGCCTAGTTGAAGGGTAGAGTAGCCATAGGTCAAATCTCCAGGAGGTTCTGCTAAATTGTGATGTATAGAGTCAGAGAATCATAGTCATGGAATCATTAAGGTTGGAAAGGACCTCTCAGATCCCCAAGTCCAACCTAACCCACCCCCACCATGCCCACTGACCACATCCCTCAGTGCCACATCCCCACAGTTCTTGGACACCTCCAAGGACAGGGACTTCACCATCTTCCTGGGCAGTCCGTGCCACTGCATCGCCACTCTTTCAGAGAAGTTTTTCCTAATATCCAACCTGAACTACTCCTGATACAGATGAAGGCCATCACCTCTCATCCTGGGAGCAGAGGCTGACCCCCACCTCTCCACAACCTTCCTTCAGGGCATTGTAGAGAGCAATAAGGCATCCCTTGAGCCTCCTTTTCTCCAGACTGAACCAACGCAGTTCCCTTCAATATCAATTTACGAACATCCAGACAAATGTAGTCATCAACAGACCTTTTTGTCCCTGGCCATTTCCTGCAATACATTTCAAGGCAGGGTCACCAGACCCATTTCAGGAAGCTCCCCCCTCAATAAACATGCAAGAATATATCTGTGGAGTTTGTGTTAAATCAGCAGATGCAAAGATATACTGCTCTTTCCTGAAGATTTGAATTCTGTGCATTTGCAGAAAGAAAGACGCCTCCAACACTTCGTCTAAGTTGTTATTCATGTTTAGTGTACTGTTTGCCTTCTTTTTTTTCTTCAAGAAAACAGAAATTTATCATAAATATTTCATGAGTAAACAATGGTGGTAATCTATTTGTTAAGCACGGCTGCTGTTTGCAGTGCTGCAGAGAACACAACACAAAGAAAGTGACCAGTGTGAGGCACATTTAAAATACACCCTCCAATCTGCATCTGGGGATGTGGAAAAATCAGAGGCATACGCTTATATCGAAAGTATAGGAAGGAAGGCATTGAGCAAGCATGGATACAGCCAGTGGGGAGGACAGTGTTATCCATCAGAGCTCCAGGATTCCCTTCTTCCAGGAGAGAACGGCTGCTTTTTAGTGGAGTGCACGGTTCCGTGGTCCATCTGAGATAGCGTGGACCTGATTCTCACTCTCGCAGATGCACAGGGGTTGGTCAGCATGGTTGTGACCAGCTGCGCTGCCAGCACCATTCTTCATCTTGCCTCTCTCCATCAGGATACCTGTGTCAGGGTGGGATGCATACCCCAGCAGACACTGTGTTCACTCGAGGCCGAGACTATCCCTTAGGGAAGGTTAAGCTGAGGGAGAGCCTTCCTAGTGCAGGTTCTGTCAGCAGGAGCACCTTGTGCTGGTGGTGGAACCCCGTAGAGATTATCTAGGACTCCTCCTCCCATGCAAATCCCATCCAGCCTCCAACAGTTAGAAATTGGCTCAGCCCAGCTGTAGGAGGTTTAGTAATATCCTTTCCAAAACACGTTAGTGTTAACTCTGTTAATTGGATAGACTCATTATCCATATAAATTTCAGTCCCACTGGCGTTCTGCACCACGGATGTGTGAATTCAACTTTACAATCCGTTGCTCTGGCATTTCTGGGTTGTGCTCAGCATGATTTAAGTGAAGAACTGTAGTAGCTGATGACTGCAAAGGCATCTGGGTGTGCTGGGGATTTAAACCAAACTGCTCTGACACATCACTTTGAAAAGTGGCTTCTCTGGGAAGGAGCTTTACAGATAGAAATTCTTAGAGTGAATATTAAGTAAATTTGACTGTAAGCTCCTTGGGAGAGAGGATATCTGTTCCTGAAGTTTGCGCAGTTCACAACACCATTGTCTGAATCCAGCCAGCACAGTCACTTAATGGGTTCATGACTGCCACTGATTGAACATTGCCCTCCCAGCTCATTTCCTAGAAATTACTTAAATAGCCCAATCATTTGCACTCCTTGGCCAGCGGAGGGCTGAAGGTACTTCTTCATATTTGCTCTTGGATGTGAATCAGTCCCTGGTGTGTCTTATTCTTGAATGGGAATGCATTTGGAAATTCCATGTACTGTAAGACCAAGATAAGAAATGTGAAGCTGAAGTAGAAGACAGAAACAGGAGGAGCTGAAGAACTTGACATGGCTTGGTTGTTACCACTGTATAGGCAGCTGGGAAGGAGGGGACAGCGACTCCCCCAAATGGGATCAGAAAAATCCAGATCCACTTTTTAGTAAAAAGTATTTTTTTTTTCCCCCTAACAAATCTCCCTCAACAGAAAAGTCTGGAAAATACCGAAATATACGTTAGTCTGGTTGGATTTCTTTCAGAAGTACATATCTGGTTTTAATGAGAAATTATCATCTACTTTTAAGAAATTATGAAAAAAAGGAGAAAAGAGAAAAGAAGCTCACAGGTTGTTGTTGTTTTTCTTTTTCCTGTCTAATTTTTGAATCAGCTCCAGCAAGTATGCCTTCGCTAAAACAAATTGATGCAGGATATGTTTGTGTGGTTATTTTGAAATACCTGTAATTTCCCTCCTCCTGTTTATAAAAGACTCAGAACATGATCAGGGAACAAAACCAATAAAGAGCAATTCTAGCCTGTTCCCTCATTTATGGGATGAATCTCATACTGTGAATAATGAAGAGTGAATAGCTGAAGTAAATAGCTGGCAATCAATCTGCCTTGCCTGGTGTGGCAAATGCAATCAAACAGGATGCAGTGTAATACAGCTGGATGCAAGGTCGCTCTCTAGAAACAAAGAATGCAGGTTGCAATTGCATGGCAGGGGACTGCATTTTGGAAAGCGTGGAAGGAGCTGGGGCTGTGCTGGAAACCAACAGGAGTGCTAGAACTTGGGAAGGGTGGTGGGATTGCAGTCAGTCCCCTTGACCCCACATTGACTTGTTGGTGCTCCTGTGGAATCCTGTGCTGTTGAACCCTCAGAGGAGGCACCATGGAGATTCAGGAGGGTAGGACCAAGCCATGGAAGTATCCTGCACCAAGGAAGAGCAGCAGCTGTAACCTTTCAGCTGGCTTTGTCTGGTAGGGTAGGCAAAACTGGACACATTGCATCTTGGTTGCTGATATCCAGGGTGACCTCTAGGATTCATCTCAACTTCCAAAATGCAGCAGGACATTTGTAGGGAAAGTGCACTCTTCCACATTGCCTCTAAGCTGCCATGAGCCCTCCAAAGGCTCTTGACAACACATCAAGTGAAGATATCTGTAGGGCACCAGTGCTCTACTGTAGCAAAATACTTCTAATTCAGGCACAGTATCCTCCCATTAAAAAAAAACATGTTTTTATCAAGCGCTCCTACCCAGCACTTTGCTGCCCTACCTCTGTGCTTGGAAAGCAGCTGTCTGGCTGGGAGGGCAGAGTTGCAGATGTCAGGTTGGAAGAGCATGGAGCTGGTGAGTTGTGTGGCACGAAGCTGATGGCCTTGAAGGATTCTGACGAAAGCAATTCAAAGATCTAAAGAGAAAGATGGAAGTACAGAGAGAGTGCGCAAAGACAGTAGAGGAGCAGAGGAGTATCTGCTATGCTTGAGAATAAGAAGGGGAAGCAGGTTAGGGAGGCAGAGAATGGACAGTGCAGGACAGAGCTCCTGGTGGACTTCATGGTCCAGTTGTTCCCTTGGAAAGGGAAAGGTCAGCAGATTGTATGACCTGGGCACTGTCCATCATCAGACACCATCAGTGGTCATGCCAATGCTTCCACTCTCTCCTCTGTGGAGCTGCAGCCTAACTGCACATCCATATAATGCAAATTAGAACTGAGCATTGCTCTCCAGGGAGGTGACACAGGTATAACCTGCTGCCAGTTCTGCCCCAGAGCCAGCCCAGACTGAAAGTGCTGCTCACATGCACTGCAGATCATGAAGAGTTAAGTCCTACAGGTCTCAGCTCAAAAAGAATCTGGCTGGCACTGCCTTTCCTAGGAAGATTATGGATTCTTGGCAGCAAGCTAATAAACCAATCAGCAGTAATTAG
The DNA here is from genome assembly GCF_002078875.1 of Numida meleagris. NCBI lineage: Eukaryota > Metazoa > Chordata > Aves > Galliformes > Numididae > Numida > Numida meleagris. Next base: position 10,587,133 of record NC_034422.1, read on the forward strand.
CGTCTTTCGAGGAATGAACTGTCTGGTGGCATTCAAGGAGCAGAACATCTTGCCTGAGCGAAATGAAGTGTGAAAGCACTCTGTTGAGAGGTGGGCCTATTGCTATGGTGCTGTCCTCGGAGGCCCAATTTCTTCAAACCTGCTGCAGCAGAGGCTGGACTGATGGTCCAGACTGCCCACACCCCTTCCAGAACAGATTGTCTCCTCTGTCTGTCTTTCTGAGCTGTTATTTTTCACTCCTGGCTGCAGCCTTGCCCTGAATGATGAAGGCACTCATTTGGGGCATGTTTAGGCATACAGCTGGCCAATGTTTTGACCTTCTGTTGCAACGGTTCCACTTTCTTCAGCTTTGTGGAGTGCTTGATCTTTTAACAGAAGTACATAAAACAAAATGCAGCAAACCAAAATCACCGGTTCCAGAACTTCCTGCTGACCTCCTCATTTTCTGCCGACAGATTGAATTTTCACTTTCCGTCTTCCCATGCTTGCTCCTCTCCGGTGCACTTCAGCTTACAGTAGGGAAATGGATGCTGTTGTGCCATGGGGACAGCTCTTCTGTCCCTCAGCTGAGATGCTTTTCCATCAGGCCTGGCCTATCACAGAGAAGGAGTGAGAATAAGAGATTGAATCTTTTGTTGCAGATGCATCAAGCAGAGCTGTCTGGCTCTGATGGTTGCAAAGATACAGCTTTGTACCTGTCCTGTAGCTGTGGTGGGTGACTCTGCAGGACCTTTGCATGTCCCACCAGCAGCCTGGGCAGTGTGCACTGTGGGAAGAGGGAGGCTGAAATTTAGTGTCCCCCCACAAAGGCATTAAATATTTCCATTGGAAAAAAAAGCACACAAAAAACCAGACCAACTGCATTCAGATTTGGGTCAAAAGATTTTCAGCTTTCAAGAAAGAATGAAGCATGCTGGAGAAGGTCGGGCTTTTTCTGGTGGAGCAGAAAATAGCCTCAGAATTTGCAATCCACACATCTAGCGAAGCATTTTTGCTCCCACCCTCCTTGTGAGCAGTCTCCTCTGCTCTGCCTGTGCTGGGAAAAGGAAGACAGGACACGATAGCAACATCTTTGCTACTTGTGCACCACTGCTGTTCTCTTCTTTCTCCGAATCTGGGATGGAAATACAACTACCCACCCCATGGCTTGTCTGTCTGTTGACATGCTGCTCCCACTGCAGCCTCAATGCTGAGGGTTTCAGCAAAGTGTGTCCAGTTAGGGCTGTGAGATGCAGGTGAGAGGAGGCCCCTCAGGATGGCAATGTGCAGCATATGGCAGGCATGCTGTGGCATATTGCTAACAGACCTGCACTTACAGGCCCATTAGTCTCAGTTAAACTGCATTGGAATATTTAGCACAGGTTCAAGTGGAAGTGACGGGAAATGATGCCTTGGGGCTTATCAGTGTGGCTGGTGGGATGCACCAGGAGCCAGCAAGAAGTTGGGACTGGGGGAACGAGGACCAAGAACGGGGGGTTCTTTGTACTTCTGCATGTCAGTGTTGTTGCTTGCATCAACCTCTGGAGGCTCATCCTGAAGCAAAGGCTGTGTTTGAGGTATATGAAAGAGCATATCTGTGGGGTTGGCCAACAAGGGATGGGCCGGAGGGAGCAAGCAGGTATGCCCACTGCTGAGCCCTGAGCCCTGCAAGCAGAAACATTGCTGGAGACAACCAGGCAAGGAGGGGCATCTTCCTTCCTTGACTTCTGCGTAATGGAGATACGTGCCGAATGTTTCTGCTCGCTTTGTTCTTGTAAGCTCCTCTTAGCCTGAAGCCACAGCCCTGTCCCTGGTAGTAACCCACCAATTTCCATTCAACCTCTCTCCATAACCCTGGGTTGTACTCGGCCCCAGCTCTGAGGTTGGCAAAGCAGCTCTGAGAGAACACAACAGAGAGACAGTAGTTAGTGCTGATACCACTGACTGCGAGGACAGATCTGGGGGCTTCGTCTTGTCAAGGACATATGGAGGAGCCTACACAAAAGGAAGCGATGAGCCCAAACCCAGCAAAGACTTCAGCTAGGAAACCATCATTAAGAATGCCCTTGTGGAAATGCAGACATGCTGTGAGCTTAATTCCCCGCCCCGTTTAATTGCCTCTGTGGGACTCTGTAAGAAAAAGAAAAGCAAACATTAAAATGCGCAGTGGGATGAGGATGACAGTTGCTACCTCTGCTGTGATTATGCAGCAAGAGAGAGATCAGAGTCTGGCCATAGGCTGTGTGTCTCCCCGTGCCAATGGGAAAGTGTGGCTACAGGCCTGGCCCCCTTCAAAACAAACTACAAAGTTCATTTCCCGTGCTGCATTTTCCCTCGATGTATTATTTATGTGTACAAACACAAACATCCATGGACCTGCAGAGAAGTGCAGGAGCAAAGTGGCATTATGCATAGAAGTACAGGCGAACCAAACTTCTCCTCTGGAGGATGGAAAGAGGAAGATAGGATGAAGGGAAGTGGTTTCATACTAAAAGAGAGGAGATTTGGACTGGTTATAAGGAAAAAGGTTTTTACGGTAAGAGCGGTGAGGCTCTGGCACAGGTTGCCCAGAGAGGTGGTGGTGCTCCATCCTTGCAGACACCCAAGGTCAGGGGATGGGGCTCTGAGCACTGATGGAGCTGTGGGTGTCCCTGTGCACTGCAGGGGCATTGGGCTAGGTGGCCTCTAGTGGCACCTTCCAACTCAAATGTTTCCATGCTTCAGATCTTTGTGCGGAGACAATTTGTGTAAAGGTGTTTGGAAACACCCACGGCAGTGGCTGCAGCTCCTGGCCGGTGTGAGCATGCGTGGGGATGCAACAGCTCACTCAGAGCACAACATGGCCTATCCTGAAGGTTAAGTGTCCTTTGAACAGATGTTTGCTAAAACAATTAATGGTGATGCTGGGCTTCCGGGTGGTGGCTTATTTGATCTACGTGTGTTGCTACTTTGTTTAATAGCAAAATAAGTAGGGAAATGATCATATTTGATGCAGTTAGAGCAGGAGGGTCTTGTTTTCAGTCATCAAGTGGCCGTTTATGGTGTGTAGAGTCTGCAGATAAACGACCATATTTAGATTAATGTGATGTTAATGATACATGAAGCTAACTGGCCAAAACATTATTTCTAGAGCAGGTATTCAGAGACCAGCAAACAATATGTGGACATCTGATTTATCCCACGAGACACATTTAATGAAGCGAGAGCGTCTGGAGCCACTTTAAATCCATGTAGACACTTGTCCCTCCAGAATCCAAAGTGATTTTAATGCCTGTTGTCTGGCAGCTAAAGGACTAATTTGTATTGATGCATGTTATATCAGTTACTGCATGTTCCCATAAGTGGGCTCACTCTGGTGTGACCTCTCTTTGTGCAGCTGTGCACCACTTTCTGTAGGCTCAGAAGCACAGTATGGACTGGCCAGCACAGTCAGGTGTGTGACTGGGGCATCTTCTTTCTCTCAGATGACCAAACCAAAGTCGCTGGCATTGTACCCATTTTTTGTTTATCTGACCAGTGAACAGTGTTTGTGATCCCTGGTGCTAAATAGAGGGTAACTGAGTGTGTCATGTAGGTATTCATAGAATCATGGAATCACTGGGGTTGGAAAAGACGTCTATGATCCCCAAGTCCAACCCCAACCCATCTCCACCATGCCCACTGACCATGTCCCTCAGTGCCACGTCTCAAGAACACCTCCAGGGATGGTGACTCCTATTTTATCCATTTTATGACTCTTTTATCTTCATAAAAGTTGAAATAAGATGACAAATGAAAACGTAAGTAATTAGAGATAACCATTCAAGAGCGTTTTGTCTTTGCTCCGTGCCTGAAGACACATATGGATACTGAAGAATCATCAGCCTGGAGAGAGAGCTGAGGGATCTCCAGCCCTCTTAGATGGCTTGTTGAACCCAGTCCTATTAGACGGCTTGCTGAGGACTTGTCAGTGCCCTTCCTTTTGATGGAGTGTGGAAAGCTGGGTACATAATGAGTAAGAGCTTACCTGGATATTTATTCACTTTGAAAGGGAGCTTCTAATGAGCCCATCTTCATAAGTTCTTCACAGATGCTCTCTATAAGCAGTTAGGCATGCTGGATTTACATTTATTCCTGAATAAATGTATGAGACCAGGCCCTGGATGTGGTTCACTCCTGTTCATAGATCTTCGATAGTCTGCACAATAATTTGGATTTTCAAACATTTTTTATTTTGGTGAAAATATCCCAATATACACAAAGCAGCTTAATTTGAGGTTATTCAACCACAAAGCCTTGGTTGCTCTCTGTGACAATCCTTATTAAGAAATGCAAGATATGCAAGCAAAAAATAAAAAGTGACTTCAACGAACCACCCAAGGCATGGTACAAGTAGCTAAATACTTTGAAGGTTAACAAGCGAAGCGTGCCTGAAGGGCTCCAGCAAATTTACCAATCATTCACCAACAGACAGAAAAAGTAAATTCCTAGAAATTATTTTCGCAATGGTTAAGTCAAGCAACGCTTTTTGTGAATGTACATTCCTAGTTCAGCTGCTGCAGTTTTCACCAGACTGACTTCGGACCTAATACAGTTCTCCAAGGCCTGCGCTTCACGTTGCAATCACGAAACATTAGGTTTTGTCAAAGATCTGCACAGGGAAACTGGTGTACAAAGTGCCAGGCTATGGACTTACAGTGCATTAGTCACGGTGCATTAACTCTTTGTGGTGTGGGATACATCTCTGGGAACTTCAGCCATTGGAAAAGGAGCTGTCTCATTCAAATGCCTACACATAAGGAGTAGGAAAAAGAGACATTTCTTGGGGCACTTCATTCTATCCAGGTAGATGTCATGGTGAAGAAAAGTTTAAGATCAGTATGAAGGTGATAATCAGCTTGAGTGATGCCTGGTTATCTGTTAGAAGGCGTCAAGACACAAGAAAACACTTCTGCTGAAGATGGAAGGAAGCTGTTCAGAGTTGGGTATGTGAGACCACTGCATGTGTGGTTGCAGACAAGATGCAGAGGATCAGGATTAGAGCCATAAGGAACTACAGAGGAAGCTGGGAAAGGAACGTGGAAGATTTTCCAAAGAAGAAAAAATCAATAGAGTTGGCAGAGGGAGAACCTGGAAGAAGGTTCTGCAGAAGGAAGAAGGAAAGTGATAGGAGAGGGAAGATGGTGCTGCATTTTTTTAGTGTTCCCTTGAAACAGAAGAGGGCTCTGTAAAGCTGACTCATCATGTATTTGCTGCAGAGCACATGCCTGGACAGCTCAGCCAAAATAGAGCAACTTATTGAAGGCACATAATTTGAATGTGTTGCTAAATCTGGAGTCACACTAAATGACAGAGAAGGGGATAGGGCTGAGAAATGCTGGCAGTGTTCAAAGGACATGCTGAATCCGGGGTGCCAGACTGCAAAGCTGAATGGGAACCTGATCTTCTAGGTCTTCCAGACATGCATGCAGGACATGGGACGGACCAGCTTACCAGAAGTCACAACAGTCTCCTGACACTGAGGGTGGCAAGGTCTCCTTTGATTTCCAAGGCACAATCAAAGTAATACAAAGTCAGCTTCACAGGGATAATTTCCTTGTACTCACTGTGTCCTGCCTGCTTAGGGCTTGCTCACATCAGGGAATTTGCAGCAGAGAAGATGCGATTCTTTGCTGAAGCATCTCCAAAGGGCTCTGTGTCCCTGACAGGTCTTGTCTGCCAGAACTTAGAAAGCTGGGCTGCTTGTGGATCTTCAAAGTGTCCTCTCAGACAGGCAGATAAAGCTGCATTCGGAATAATTCTCCCTGCTTCAGAAACCACAGCTCTAAGGACAGCACAGGGGACATGTGAAAACTGACCACGTTCAGGGTATGGTTCTTGGAATGCCTCATGGAAAGAGACCTTCCTGTGCTGTTAGTCACAATTCCTCCCCTGTACAAGTCTTACATCTTTTATATATTACTTCATCATCCATGCAGGGGAGAGGTACTCGAGGACCCTTCAGCACTGTGAGTGCAGGCCCACACGCATCTCCATTCAATGACACTGTGACATTTCATCCATCCAGCACGGTTATTCAATGAAACTCTTTGTTTCACCGTGATAAATGGGGCAGGCAGGGAATCGATTTCCTTCCTCTGCCTGCAAGGCGTCAGAGAGCTGCTTTCATCAGGAGGCCTTCTCTCTGCCTCAGTGCTCAGATTAACTTATTAGGAGTTAATTAATCAGGGCCATTGATTGGCTGTCACTCTGCTGGATGGTTAGCCTGCTCTCAGGTCAGGAGGTCAAATCAGAGTAGTTTCTTCTGTCCTCTTTGCTGTGTGATGCCCGTCAAAGCCAAGAGATGACAAGCAACAAGGAAGGAGGAATTGGAGATGATTCATAGTCAGATGGAGCCTTTGGTTTCAGCCCTCAGACCCCTGCTCACTTCTGCCCATGGGTGTCCATATTGTTCTTGGATAAAGATTGCTGTTCTAGCAGGTGGGGCACTGCCCACAATGGTTGTCTTGACAACTGCATGATAGTGTCCACCTTCAAAATTCCAGAGCAAAGTTCCTTAAAGATAAAGGCATGACCTTCAATGGAATTTAGATGAGATATTGAGGCCAGCAGTCCTGGACCTTGTAAGAAAACTGATGGGAAGCAGTAGAGTCACCATTCCTAGAGGTTTTCAAGAAAAGGGCAGATGTGGTGATCCCCACTGAGGGATGTGGTTTAGTGGGCATGGATGGTGGGTTCATGGTTGGACTAGATGATCTTAGTGGTCTTCTCCAGCCTTAAGGATTCTATGAACATCTTGAATTTTGTTTGAAGGGTCACCACCAACAAGTGAGCATACTTGCGAGAAGCCATGCTTCTTGAAAACCGGTGTTTATGCAAAGCACTGAAGAAGTTGGGTCTGTTTTGTCTGTCTAGAAAGGCACAAGGTAATGACCTGGTAGATGTCTGTAAGAATCTGCATTGGAGGGAGATTTCTGACAGTAGAGGGCTCTTCAGTTGCACAGAAAAAGGTCTCCTTGTGTCCAGGCTTGAGAAGTTATAAACAGTGAGGCTAGAAACAAGGGGTGGATTTTTAAAAGTGAGGAATTAACTTCAAAACTTGCTTTGAGATGTGGCCAATTCTCCCTTCTTTTGATCATGCCCCTAGAAAGGAGGGGTGAATGGAAGACAGGAGCTACATGAAGATCTGTGCAGTTTGAGCTTCCTGGATGAGACTGGAGATCTGTAGATACTAGCTGGGTTGGGACCTCAGCTCAGAGGACCTACCAAGTATTTAATGCCATTACTCTCATCACATTTGGCATTTGTTTCACCTGCTGAGTAATCCAGAACCACCTGCCTCTTGCATGGTCCTCCACAACCTCCAACCAGGAGGATGGACAAGTGAGTGGTTACAGCCAGGGCCAATCAATCCCATCCCCTGTGATAGACTCACATTGGAAGTTGCCCATTCTTGGACATTTCAACTCAGACCTACAAGGCGTTGGCTCCAGCATGTCTCGCTGGATCACAATCCTCTGCCCCTTTTGCTTAAGGTGCTGAGTGGAAACAAAGAGACAAGCGATGATGAAACCTGGTTGGACAAAGATCAGGAAAAGATTTTCTGCTACAGAACGTGTGAAATGGAGGAGCTTTAATCCCCAAATAAAGGTGTTTGTTCACTTCTTTATCAGGACAGACATACACTACCATTTCCTCTAGTACTTTAAAACCATGCATGCATCTACAGGATCTACTGGGAAATCAACCATAGAACTGAGGTGATTATTTCTTCCTTGGTCTTAACCCCTATTCGAGCCTCAGTCTTTTTGAGGATCAGTAGCAGCCAGTCCTGCAATTATTCTTGATGTGCAGTGTTAGCTCAGCCTCTCTTTTTCTTTTTTCTCCCACAGTATCTGTCCCGTCACTACTGACAATGCAGACATTGGCAGGAGATCCATGAGGTTGTGCTCCTATCACTCAGCTGTGCTCTGCTCTGTGGGGATCTTACGCCTCATCTAGAAATAGAAGTGGAGAAGCATTCTCTGGGACTCTGATCATACACTAAGTCTAGATCCTCATTCATTTACACCATTACAATCTTAGAGTAGTGTAGATGGATGAGTGTCTGTTGGGTTGTTTCTTGCTCTTGATCCCCTTTTATGGCCGGACTCCCTGGCTGGATGCATCCATTGAGATGTAACTTATCCCCTCTCAGAGGGAGGAGAAACTAAGGAGAGCTTTCTGGATGAGAGAGGAAGAAACCAGCCACAGCTCTGAAGATGCAATACAGAGAACTATCCTTGTAGAGATGCTCAGTTTGGGAGATTTGATGAAGGCTTGGAGCTGAGCTGCTCTGGAGTTCCTACTCCACACACCATTTGGTTTCTCCTGCTAACACTAGAGAGGAGCCAGACCTCCGCAGCTCTGTAGGGCCTTGGTGGGAGGACATGGCAGAAATGGTCCTTGATTGAGTCTAAGTGTGAATGTTAGGCAAATCCTACTTGATAACTTGTTGACCAGTGAAGAGACCAAGAGTCTACTCAACGCACGATAAACAAATCAAGTTCCCAAATGCATTTTCTGCAAAGGAAACCAAAATGCCTCGATCATTAATCAGAGAGACCTGGCACACGACAAGAGCTTGAGAGCAGAAAGCAGAGTGAGCTTGGGAAGCCTTGGATTACAGCCAGCAAGGTCAGAGCTTCCCAGCCACGCTCCTGGAGTGCATGTAGTCACACAACACATGCTATATGGGAGCTCCCTGCTGGGTAATGTAATGCCTGAGCTGAGCACATCTGCAGTGTGGGATATCCCCAGTCCAGCTCATTTCAGTGCTTGGTTCCTGGTTCCTGTGCTTATCCATCACAAGTGTCCAGGATGCTGGAGCTATCCAGGAGCAGTTGGGATTGGGGTCTCTTACCAGTGTGTCTTACTGGTCATTGCCACAAGAGAGATGAAGCCCAGTTAGGAGCTCCCTACTAAACTGTATTCCTCCTTTGAGGTCCTCTCTATCCACATACAACAGGCTGCCTTTCAAGGCTGCATGAAAGAAGGAAACTGGGCTTCATTTGGAGGCCACTCTCTCTCCCTTTGGGAGTCTCCAGAACCTGGCACTCCTCTTGATTTGTGCATTCTGCTCGTCTAACTGAAGCTGTTCCCACCTGCTCTGTGCATGCTGACAGTTCAAGCCTTTGTAGCCAAATCCTAGAATGCTGCTTGCATACAGTGTATATCCTGGAAAATAGCCCTGAATATATAGCATACAAGGGGTATCTCAGAAACCATATCTATTGCCGCTCAATGTGTGATTTGCTTAAATGGCAATTACTCAGTCTTTACCATGCCCAGAGCTGGACTGATTCCACACAGTGCCTTCAGCAGTGTGATGTTGTCCCTGTAGGTCCCCCAGGACCTCACAGTCCATTTTCTTTGGACATAGGTTGGTCTGCAGAATGGCAGCTGGGTTGATTAGTGCCTTTGGCAGAGCCACAGCTTACGATTATGCATGAATCACGTATGTTAACTTGATGATCTAAAAGAGCCATCTTGGCTATGTACAGAAGAAAGAGCTTGTGGCTGCTGTCTGTTTTCAGCCTGTGGATGTAGGAGAAGTGCTTGGTATGTGTCTTGATGCAGCGTGCCCGTGCTGATCATAATGTCCAGCTGAGCAGACTGAGATGTTCTGCCTGTTCCCAGCCACCCTAGAAAGTAGTGCTTACTAATTATAACCATGGAGCCACAGAATAATTCAGTCTGGAAGGGACACCGGGAGGTCTACCTTCCCGTACCTCCCCATGCCAGGATCACACCATGTTGCTCAGGATTTTCTCTGGTGTTGAAAATCTCTAAGAACAGAAGAGCTCCAGCATGTCATGGCAGCCTGTCTCTTTGCTTGAATGTGCTAGCTGTGAGAATATTTCCCCTCTCGTTTCAAGTTATGTTCACCATCTCTTGTTCTTCCACCATATACTACTGTGAAACGCCCAGCTCTGTCTTCCTGATGGCTTCTCATAGGCACTGGCAAACTGCTAGTGTGTATCCCCAGTGCCTTCTGTTCTCCATGGTGGATGTTACCCATTCCTGTGCCCTCCTCTCACAGCCCCATGCCCATCTTGGTGACCCTTTGCTAAATTCCTTCCAGTTCATCAATGCCTTTCTTATACTGAGGTTGGAAAATTGTACTCAAGGTGTGTCCTGAGAACTCCTGAATACAAGGCAATGCTGACTTCCCATCATTTGCTGGCCATGGTCATCATAGTCCAGCCCAGGATGCTGCTGGCCTTTGCTACAGGCATTCACTGGTGGCACATCACCGAGGGAGAAGGAATGCAAGGGTTCTATGTCAGGCTCAGCACAAATATCCAAAATATCAGAGAGCCTGTTAAGGGTCTTTCTTGGACTTGTATCTGCTGACTCAAGATGGTGACGGCCACTCTAAAAGTGTCACCAACCAGTAGAGAGATGGAATAGGTCACATTGTGCTTTTCTGCAGAAAATTACATTTTGCAGTCTGTGCCATGTTACTTTGTTATTACCAACACATAAATCTGCAAGTGCACAGCTTATTGAGGCTCTCTGACAGCCAGGAGACGGGGAATTGTTACAATGACAGATGGACTGACAAGTATATTCCTATAGAAAAAACTTTGTTCAGCTTGGAGTTAAGGCTGTAAATATATAAACCTTACATAAAGGGAATGTGATTAGAACAGTGCAGCTCAAGAGGCCCGGGCATCCCATTGTAGCAGTGGTGGCAGGAGGAGCATCATGGCTCCTGGATGGAGAAAGGGCTTGGAGTAGGGCAAATACATCTGTTCTCACGTCTGTGATTCCTTCATGACACTAGTGAGCATCATCAGATTTGGAAGGGTGTTTGATCATCCCGTGATGCTTCAGACTTGACTGTGAAAGAACACAGCGTGGAGATCGTGTGAAGCACTCTCTATGCTCTGGATGACAGCTCTGTGTTGGCCAGTGTGAGTGAGCGTGTGCAGCTATAATGGTATCAAGGCAGGGAATTGCCTTCAGAAGGCTTTCAGCATGCTCCTTTCCCTGACTGGAAGACCAAAGATTGCAAAGTGAGAGGTCTGTCATGATTCTTAGCCCTGTTCAAACAGCATTTCAACAGACATAAAGCTAGTAACACTGTATGTGGGGGCACTGTATTTGGAGGCATCTGCTAGGCTTGGAAGCTTTGGACACTCTATGAGAAAAGCAGAATCATAGAATCATTAAGGTTGGAAAAGACCTCTAAGATCAAGTCCAAGTCCCCCAAGATGGGGACCTGTGTCCCCCAGCACTTGTCCTGCAGAGTGGGAGCTCCCCACAGCTCCGCAAGGCTGGCCTCTTGCTAAACATCTTTGACATTTGATTTGAGGAATAAAGGTCAGGCTCCTCCAAGAATGGTAATGTGGGTTTAATGAACAGAAGCTGTCAGCATCTGCACTGCTGCAGCCTTTGTGGAGCCAGGCAGTGCTGCAGCTCCAGCAGCGGTGAAAATGAGAAACTGAATTAATTTCATCCACTTTTTGCTAAATTCATGATTTTCAGACTTTTTCCCCTGTTTGCGAGAGCGTTTTGCCCTGTGCATCCCCTTCCCCTGCCTGACCAACTCCCTCCTCCCTCCCCAGGAGCTGTCTCGTCGTCTCCGTCACTGACTGACAGGAGCTTTGCTTTGTGTCTAATAATGCGCATCCCAGTCCAATTTCATGCTTTTACACTCACGGTGTCCACACAGAATGCAACTCTTTTTCACATACACAATTGCAAATACATGGCTAAACCATGACCAATTTCGTATTTGCAATGAAATACCTCTCATTGATAGATGTGCACATTTTCTGACCACAAAATACTTAAACACACAGCACCGCTTGAAGCTAAACAATCTCTTTCAAGCTTGTTTAGGAGCCATCAGCCTCTCTCAGCTGTCCATAGCTGGAAATCACTACTGATATATTCTCTCTCCTTTACTTTGCCTTCTTGAGTAAGTGTAAATGCTGGATATTGTGTTTACCTCTGTAAGATAGCAGAGGTGCTCAGTCACAGGGAATCAGCCTGCTCCCTATGGCTTAAGCGTTAAGACACTTTTCCTCTGTACTTGTGGAATTATATTTAAAAATCTACGCCCGAAGTACACTGATGCTCAATGTCAAGTGCTTCAAATGATGGGAGTGCCAAAATTAAGGCTGCTCTCTGCTCCAGCCTCTTGAGAGGGATCATTATGGTGCAGTTTTTAATTACATGATCATATACTAGTTTTTCCATAGAATCCCTAACTCATTCCATGCTTGAGTAGTCATTCAATATTTCCCTTAATCCTCCCCATTCAATGTGTGCCACAGGCTTTATTTATTGTGTACCATCCAGACCCTTTGTTGACTACACAGTTATTCATTTCCTCTCGAGTGTTTCTCTGGTGCTTTCATAGGGTCTAGCGATGCTTCTCAAGTGCTAACAAATTTATTTCTACAAAACGCCTGTGCAATGACCTTGCATTTTCTCCCTACAAAAAATGATGCAGAAGGATGAGCACCAATAAGAGTGAGAATCAGGGTTTGGATACATCCACACCAACCCATGCAGCAGGCTCTGTGCTTGATTTTCTGTGGACTTAGCATTTCTTTACATTTCATCTATTCAAAAAATAGCTCCCGTTGGCTTCCATTTCAAGTGCTCAGCACTTCTGCAAGCCTGACCCTAAGGATCTCCCACGGGGGGCCCTGGAAATGAGAAAGACTTAATTAAGCTTAGCACCAAATTCTAGAGGAAATGTAAGGTAGGTTGGAATCCTCATGAGATTGTCCTTTCTTCTCATGCAGTCCCTTAGTAAAGATTTTCTACTCAGAGAATGCCTTGTTACGCTATCCCCAGAGCAAGTCCCACCCGAACACTGAATGGAAACTGAATGAATATAGAACATTACATCATTCAAGGCCAGGTTGGGTGGGGAAGCCTACAATAGAGGTTGGCAACCCTGCCTGCAGCCAGAGGTTGGAACGGGATGATCTTTGAGATCCCTTCCAACCCAAGTCGTTCTGTGATTCCATGATTCTCCGATCATCCAGCCCCAACCTCTGCCCTGGGCTGGCTGCCCCGCACCAGATCAGGCAGCCCCTGGTCCCATCCAGCCCAGCCTTGAACATCAACAGAGATGGGGCACCCACAGCTTCTTAGGGCAGCCTTTGCACAGACCCTGCTCTTTCCCAGCTGATGGGATGCCACCTGTCCCTTCCTTTGTCCTCCCAGCCATCTGTACTCTGCTTCTCTGTTTGTTTAGAAAAGGTTTCATGTTCACCTTCCCAAACTCCCAGACAACTGCTCTGACATATTTTCCCTGTCAATGCAAAGACAACACAGTCTGGTAAAACAGCTGCCTGAACCTCCCGGGTTACTACATTCTCAATATTAAAACAACATTTTCTGAAAGACTGACAGGACAGTTGTGAGTCCCACTGCAGCTGACTTCTGGAGGGGCACAACATGCTCCCTCCAATCTTCCAGACCCCCTTTTCCTGAGATGCTTCTCTCCAAGCAACAGAGATCAGCTGTTTGTATAAAGTACTGCCCCATCCGCTGTTGAATATCCAACCACAAACACCACAGACCACCTCTCAGGCAGTGAAATGCACAGTGCTTCTGTAGCTGGGGCACAACAGAAGAGTAAGGCTTGGTGGGAGCTTGTTGCACAGTGTGAGCACCTGGAAGGCATCTGGGTGTACTCTCAGCTTTCAAGTTCATGCCTACAGCAGTTGACCAACAATTTGGCTTCTCAGGTCTTGCCCAGCACTGCATTTCAGCAAAACCACCTCACTGGGATGGCCAGATGGCGATGCACTGCTCAGCCTGCCCTGCTGCTTGCAATGGCTCTGCTGCCTACTCTCAGTGCTCCTTCCAGACCCCTGACAATGCCATTGAACAGGACAGCCAAAAAGACTGCAGGGTGCTCTGTTCATCCCTCCTGAGTGGCTTTAAACCAACGTGCCAGCTCTGTTTTGAATCATGGTACCACAGAATCGAAGAATGGCTTAGATTGGAAAGGGCCTCAAAGGTCATCTGTTTCCAATCCCCTTGCTGTAGGCAGGATTGCCCCCCACTAGATTGGGCTGCCCAGGGCCCCATCCAGCCTGGCCTTGAATGAATCCAGGGATGCAGAATGTTTTCCTGAAAACATCTAACCTAAATTTCCCCTCTTTCAGTTTAAAGCCAGTCCCCCTGCTCCTGTTACAATCTGACCGTGTGAGAAGTCACTCTTTGTCCTGTTTATAAGCTCCCCTCAAGTACAGGAAGGTCGCAGTGAGGTCTCCCCAGAGGCTGAACAAGCCCAACTCCCTCAGCTTGCCTTCACAGGAGGGGTGCTCCAACCTCTGAGCATCTTCATGGCCCCCTCTGGACCTGCCCCAACAGTTGGGATTGAAAGGATTAAAACGCTTGGAGAATTTCCACTTGTTTGCTCATTCAGGGAGCAACCGGGCTGCTTGTACCGAGACACCACAACACTAAGCTGCAGAAAGCTAAACTGAGAGAAAAACACGGTATTTTTCAAAGAGTCCTAGGGAAATGGCATCTGAAGCCAGCTGTGCAGCATCATGGCTTGCACTGAACCTTCACACAAACCATTTGCTGAAATGCAAAGATTCCTTCTCCCTACCTGTGAAGGATTACAGTGGGTCCTGCTGTCAAAGATGACTTAAAGCGGAATGAAACAGTGAAATTAGAAAATCACTACAGCTTGGGAGAGAGTTTAAATGATTCATTAAAGGGTTTGTTATTGCTGGGTACACAGAGCAAGACAACGCAAGAGTTATTGATGGAGTTGGGCTGATTTCTGAGCATGCACATGAAATTGCTGTACTGGTGGCATACTGCTACGGATGCTGGAGAGCTAAAACCACATTATGTGATCTGTGCAGCAAATTAAAGGAACGGTCAAGCAAAAAGGCACAGCATGGGAATCACACACAGACTCTCTGCTTCAGATAGGAAATAGCCCCATATTGCAAATGTCTCTCATTTCAGGAAAAACATCATAGAGACAGAACAACAAATTGGGGCAACGTGCTGATCAGAAGAAAGACAATGTTTATGTTCACAACTGCAAAGTAAACATGAATCCCATCGAGAATGCGACAGCTCCTATGAAACTGTTTAATTATATTAATGGAAAAAAAAGGTGTTTTTTGTGCTTCTTCACAAGCAGCAAACAAAAGACTTCAAACATGATCTGCAGGGTTAATTTCACAGCCGGATTACCAGAAGCTGAAGCACGGGCAAGTCATGGCTGTAATAAAAATGTATGCAACAGAGATCCTTCCTCCTGTGCACTCTAAGGTGACTGTAACACAGGTGCTCTGTCAAGGAATCTCTTAGAGAAAGAGTGTGTTTATTGCAAAGGATGGATGGGAGAGCGTTTTTGATTTGGCAAATGGAGGACTCTGACCCTCAGGCGGTTGAGGTGGGATGCTGGTGGCAGGATGCAGTTCACAAATGAAATGTCTCTTTGGCAGTGTTTCTACATGCACTGATAGCCCAAGTTCCCATTTGCATCCATTTGGTGCCTAACGTGAACCTGGGGCATCTGCATGGCACCGGCACGTGAGGTCTGCAGATCTATGGGAGACCTGGATCCCAGCTGGAAGCTCAGTGGGACCCTGAGAGCACATAACCAGATACTGGACAGCTGTGAACTTCAGCACTTCAGAAATGGCAATGAAAACTCATGCATGCAGGCAGCGAGGTCTTGGTGACCAAACCTCTGTTGAGTCTTGGTTGGAAGTCTTCAGAATGGAATCATCAGAGCTTTTGATACACAAACGAATCATTGAGTGACTTTAGTTCAAATGTAACTCTGTCCATCTAGATGTCTTTAGCTGAGTAGGCTGTTGAGGAGCCAAGGAAGGTCGACCTGCTACAACACAACAAGCTTCTTCTGGAAGCACCACTGAATCAGAATATCCTGAGTTGGAAAGGACCCATCAGGACCATCAAATCCAATCCAACCCTTGGCTCCACACAGAGACCATATGACTGAGAGTATTGTCCAGATACATCTTGAGCTCTATTAAAAGAATTCCCATAGTCTGCCATGGGAGCTGAAAGGCTGCCTTAATTCCTGACTTCAACAAAGAGGTGTGTGAAGGAAGCAAAGTGAGAATAACTTCATCGTTAGTGCTTGAAAGAGGAATGGCCCCTTCATTTTGTGTATTGCATGGCAAAGAGAGCTGAGATGCGGTAGGGCTGCAGCTATTTTTGGAGCCAGATACGGGTTGGCTTTAGTAGGGTACAGGGAGAAGAGACACGGCTTTCCAAATCAGTGATGTTGTCCAGGGTGGAATTAAATGATAATAACAGATAATTGGCCAGGCTGCTTGCCTAGAAGGGAAGATGTATTGACTTAGCTAGCTGACAGAATACCTTTGTAAAGCTGGAATTAGCTAAAAGCTGCTAATAGGTAGAGAATGAAGAGAGATACAGAAGAGAATTCAGAATTAGTATGCAATACTCATTCCAGGATCACAGTGTTTGAAAGAGCATCCTCCCAAGTGCCAGGCAATGGGTCACAGGTGTGCCATTGCAGCTGCTGGTCCTGCATGGAGGATGCAGTGATGGGGCAGCCAAACAGACACTGCCCGAGGCTGCATCTGCCCTTGAGCTGGGATGGCAGCACCGCAGCCACGTGAGGCAGCTCTCAAAGCACTCTACAAAAGGATGTTCAGCATTGCTGGTGCCTGCTTGCCACTCACCGCCTTGGATATCAGTGGAGGATTGCTTTAAACCAATCTGACAGCATCAAAGTGCACTGCAGTGTTTTGGGAGATAAGAATCCAGGACCCATTGGAGGAGTATTGGTACCCATATGTTGCTCTCCACTGCCACAGGCACTGTGAGGACATAGCTGAGAACAAGTGTAGTGAAAATATGGGATGTTATCTTCAGAAGTCCTTGTCTTGCTCATGGATTTGGAGGTTGATGGGTATCACCTTTGTCTGCCCATAGTTTTCATTAGGGGGTTGCATGGTGCTTCATACCTTGTGTAGGGGAGCAGCATCTCCATGTTGCACTCCTGCTGGTGCTCTTCATGCAGGAGATGCCAGGTCAGGATGAAGGTGGGCTGAGAGGTGCGAGGGGTCCCTATCTACAGTACAATGCTGATCCTTGCCTCAGGATAAGAATCTGGAATAAAAGCTGACTTCCCAAGCTTTCCATCTTCCCCAGCACTGCCAGGCTCCTGTGTTGGAAACAGCCAGCTGCAGCTGTCAGATGTCTGCTGCAGGCGGGGAGCACGAAATGAAGCATGGAAACCATCTCCACAAGGCTGGGAAGTTGTTCGGCTTTAACTGCTTGCTGCAGAGAGTGCCCCGTGCCCATGAGGGCATCTCTGGACCATGAGCCATTCACATACCCCAAGCACAGTGGCACTTCCCCAGGTTGTGAGCTTCTCCACACCCGTCCCGTGCACACTTTGGCTCAAACTTGCACTTTCTTGTGGGTTGGTGAAGTGTTCCTGTCTTCACTATGCTGATTAACCGCTTCTGCAAGTGGGCTTGCAGATTTAGTGCCAAGGCTTCCCAAGCCTGTGCACACTCCTGTGTGATGTGGAGGAGCTGTTCCCTGCTTTAATGGAACTGCAACCTCTGGCTACTTTCGAAGGTTACTGAATTTGTGAATAATATTTTTTTTTGTGTGTGTGTGATTGCGTTGCCTTGCTTTTATGTTCTGTGACTGTTTGTTTCTTTTAAAACATTGTATAACTGAAGTGCTGATGATTCCAGGCGGTGCTGGTGGGTGACAGAGACAGCAGGAATTTAGCAAGGCAATGAGGTGGCACCAGCAGGTGAAATTCACCCACTGCAGAGCCTCCCACATAAAGCAGGGCAATGAGGTGACACACGTGCCCACTGTTACAGCCCACTCCTCAGTTGCCTGTGTTCATCTGAGCATCTCTCCGTGACCCATGCCTGCCACCAGGGCCGGACCTCACCTATTGCACTTGAATGGGATTGCCCCAAAATTCAGAGACCTCAAAATCATGATAACGAAGTGTGATGCGCTGTTGGAAGGGTCCTCGTGCAACAATCTTTCATGTGCAGTGTGGGCCCCCTGCCCACCCCCGTGATTCTCATGGGGAGAATGAAATCAGAGCCAGACCGCGAACGGCAGCAGAGGAGGGCTGGGTGAATCAGTGCAGCTCTGTGGGTGTCTGCTCGGCCCCCCAGGCATATGGCAGCAGGATTGAGGCCCATCCCGTGCTGTGGGCCCATGGCCAATGCAGAGTCTGAGCTGAGGTTGCTCTCCCGTATCACAGAATTATAGAATCATGAAGGTTGGAAAAGACCTCTCAGATCCCCAGTCCAACCTCAGCCCACTCCACCGTGCCCAATGACCGCGTCCCTCTGTGCCACATCCCTATGGTTCTGGAACACCTCCAGGGATGGTGACCCCACCACTCCCTGGGCAGCCTGTGCCGTTGCATCGCTGCTCTTTCCGAGAACTTGTTCCTAACACCCAACCTGAACTTCCCCTGGTGCAACTTAAGGCCAATTATCACATTTTCATCAAGGGTCACAACAGCCTATCTCTGGCCATCAGCTGGCCATGCTGTGGTCTAACGCTGCCCTGTACCCCTGGGAGCACAGGGTGCTGGGGATGCTGCAGACTGCTCCCAAGGAGTTTGCTGTTGGCCCAAGACACCGACAGGGAGCACTGCGAGGCCAGCACTGGCTCAGGAACGTTGGAGTATGCTTCTGCAGACAATGACTTTGAGAGCACTTAGAGGCGCGAGTGGGATTTAGGAAAAAATCAATTACTGGATTAAAATAATCAAGGAAAGCATTTAAAATGAGCTTCAGAAAACTGAAGTGTTGGTAAATTCACTGCAGAGAGCTGCAGGGCAACAATGCAGCTCTCCCTGCTTTGCCTCCAGGCACAAAGTACAGGGTGGGCAGAGACTTTATTTGCTCACGCTGCTTGCCCACCTCTCCTGCTGACCACCTCATTGCTGCAGGGCATGAAGTGTTCACCACCTCTCTTGCCATGGTAGGTGGGTTGAGTCTGCAGCAAACCAGGAGAACTTGAGCTTAAATGGTCTTGAGGAGAGCCCGGATCTCCAACAGCTCTGTCAGGTTGGGTTTTGGTAACACTGAATAAAGAGTGACAATGAGGATGGGACTCCTGAGGTATTTGGTAGCTCCTCAAAGCTCTCCTGAATCCTGGAGAGAAAAGGGAGGGAGGGGAAGAGGAGCTGGGTCATAGCAGTAGCTGATGAGGGACGAGGAGCAAGTCAGAAGGAGACCAGACGTGATGCTGGAGGGGTAGGGATGAGAATGGAGTGGTGAGGAGATGAGTCAAAAGAAGCGAGAGGTGAAAGGGTTGAGCCAGGTATGTTTGTGACCTACCTGACTGGTGGGAAGGGGCACAGATTGATTTCTAGATGTTCTCACCGAAAGCTTAAATAGCACCAAGTGAAGCCCCCGCTTGGAAAGCCAGGGAAATAAATCTTCCTACCTGAGATCTTGAGACTGAGCAAACAGTCCCATGATGGATGGTGTCTGTTTTCTCTGCCTGTTTGCCGTTTTCTACACCTGTATGTCATATTCCTTTCAAAAGTTGTGACTGGGGAGCTGACCAGAAGGGACTTTTTGCCTTGAAAGGGCTTACAGCTCCACAGAACCCTGGAGGCTGCTGGCAAGAGCAAGGGAAAGAAATGGGGGACGCTGTGGAGCTGGCTGCCCTGCAAGAGAGCACCATGCTGGGCCAAGGGCACCTCTGTAGGGGATGGAGAGACCACCTGGCAAGGACACAGTGGACATGGAGAGGTCTCACTTCATTCCCTTTCTACATACGCATGCAGAATTTTCTCTGTTTGCAACCATGTCTTCTTATTCCCTTATGAAGGTTAGCAGTGGAGGAATCGTCCTCTCTGCTCCTATGCACAGCGAGCGTCCTGCGGAAGCTGTTAAAATTTAGGATCCCCTTGAATGCACACATTCATTTACATGGCTTTCTTAGTGGCTGGGATTCCCAAGGTGCATGAGCCACTCAAGAACTTCCTGCCAAAACGGTTTGCCTTAGAAAAACGCCGGATTGTAACCAGCATGTGTCATAATGGTTTCAACAGATTGATAATGATTAGGAAAGATATCAGTATGATGTAGCTTGGGCCCAGGGTGGAACTCATCATGAAGGCTCACCAGGAGGGCCATACTGGAAGGAAACACCTTAAAATATGTATGAGTCTCAGATCTGAATCCTTCCCTCTGCTTCAGAGGCAGCTTTTTGAAGAATACCCTCTGGAATTTCTATTTGGGAGCTGGATTTCTTTCCCCCCTTTTATTTTTTTTTCCTCTCAGAAATTTTCCATGGGTTGCCCCAGTTTTTTGGAGTTACTACCAAACCGCTGCGTCTTTTGGTCAGCCCCTCTGCATGGAGCATCTGTGTGTGCTGGGAGTGACAGTGATGCCACTGCATGCGGATGTTTCCAGGTTATTGGCCTGGGCCGGATAAGAATGGAGGATGGACTGTGGTTTCCATTTTGTGTGCTGTGTGAAAGGATCAGAGAACATGATGAGAGCTGGATTTGGAGGCATAGAAAGAAAGCGTGGATATTTGGCTGCTGGGGTGGGGTTGTGTTTCCAGCATG
Organism: Numida meleagris; assembly: GCF_002078875.1. Taxonomy (NCBI): domain Eukaryota; kingdom Metazoa; phylum Chordata; class Aves; order Galliformes; family Numididae; genus Numida; species Numida meleagris. Next base: position 10,607,711 of record NC_034422.1, read on the forward strand.
GGCCATCTTGACCCTTCCCTTCAGCCTGCCCATAGCCCTGACTTTTGGGCTGGTCTTAGAGCTGTAGAAGGAGACACCGCTTGATTTGGGACCTGGGAACTGGAAGAGAAGACTTGGCATTGCCAGACTTTAAGTGGATTTCCCTGATGGAGGGAATACTGCAGCCTGTGGCTGGGCAGAACACACCCCACGTTGCACCAGCACATCTCTCTGATTCCTTCCACTCGTGGCCAGGCCGGGAGTGTGCAGAGGGCTGTCCATCTCTCCGTCAGGACAGCACAGTGCAGGGCAGCCCAGGTTCTGGATGCCTGCAAGTCCCCTTGGTCCATGGTGGAGGTGGTGGCGTTGGGTTCCTTCCCAGATAGACATGAAGCCCAACTTGTGTGTTCACTATCAGTCACAGGGCTTGCTGCTGTGGCTGGTGGCACGTGCAAAGGGCAGAGAGGCTGGGCACATCTCTGCTGTGAGTTGGAACAGGGTCGGTGATGGTGAAGGAGGCATGTTGTTGTTTTATGGGTGCCTGAGCACAGGTTTGCTTGGACGCACTGCACAACTGGGCTAACCTGCAGTCATCTTCGTTGGGTTTAATGGGCATAGTGGTATGGTTCAACATTTGGGATTGATGATCTTAGTGATCTTTTCCATCCTTAATGATTCTATGATCTTTCCATGTCTGTGCAAGGACTCAGTGCACTGGGTAGAGGTCCTGGCAACCTGCTCTGGCTGCTTTCCAAGGGCAGGAGTTCAGGTGCTGGTCCAGCAATCCGCTCAACTTCCAGCTTCAAGACAGAGCTGCAGAGTAATCCTTGAGCAGTTGGAGGGCTGGCACCGCAGGCTGAAGTACACATTTGTCCCTGAGGTTTTAAAAGTGCTCAAGGGCTCCCATTAAACTTGTATCCCTGTGGGATAGAGCTTCAGGAGGAAATTCTGCCCTGAGTTCTGAGCTCCCCCCTGTCTGGCTCAGTCTCAGGAGAGTAATATCAGCAGAGCTTTGTTCCTGCAAGGCTTCAAATTCCCAGGTACTTACCCTTGTCCTCCTGCCCTCCTCTTGGGTGCCGGTTTTGCTGTTTCTCTGCTGAGATTTACAGCCCCTCTCCATCCCAGCAATCACTCGACGCTTGCAGCTCCTCTCTGCCTGGCTGCCTCACCCCGCAGCTCCCGTGTGCAGCTCACGTCCCTGGTTTAAATCTCCCTTTAAGCACACACCTGTTTTCTATTGCTGTTGCGGCATGATTTTAACTGTGTATGTATTACATGTCTTTAAAATTTATGCAATTCATTTTTTTATGTGCAGAGCTTTGCGATAAGCTATGAAAGGTATGCTATAAAAATGTGTAATTGCACCGTATTTTTTTCTCGACACATGGCAAAAATGTATTTTTTTTATTTTTTATTTTTTATTTTTATTTTTTTTCTGAGGGAAATATGCAGTGGGGGGAGGGAAGAAGAAAAGAAGGGAGAAGCAGCAGCAACAATCGATTCGGCAGACCTGTCCTGCTCTGAATTCACCCTGGGTGTAGCAGAAGGGCTTGCAGTGATGCAGGAGGATGGTTTGCTCTGCAGAGCATCTCTGGTGCTTTGAGCTTTGAGCTGTGAGCTGGCACTCCAGCTGACCGACACTCTGCTTTGCTTCTTGTTAGAGCCCTGCTTGCTGCCCCGTAAATCACTTTGCCACGTGCTTCCCCATTCTAGCAGGCAGAGATAAGAGCTTAGTGCAGAGGTTAATTGGACTACAAAGAAGGAGCTTCATGCACTGTTTCTCTGCCTGACCAGTGAGAGGCTGGGAAATGCTGAGCTGGGCTAGGGGCTGGTTGAGCAGACACATTCCAGCTTGGTGTGGAGAAGAGGAGATGTGGTGATGGAAAAGCTGCCGTGCCCAGTGGGGGCAATGGGGAGCTCCCGTTCATTTGTCTCTCCTGACCTGCCCACCAAGTGAGCAGCTCCAGAAATGGGAGCTGTGGTGCTGCAAAAGGCCCCGAGACCCATTTCTGCAGAGGATGGCAGAAACATGGATATTTTCCAATGCGGGGAGGGGGAGGAAAAGATCAATCATTAGCAGTGAGTTTTGCTGACTGCTACCAGCAGATGGTACCGACAATTTTCACTTCTCTGCCTGCTTAAACATATTGAATTACCAACCAAACAAAACAAAACATAACCCCCTCTAAGCAAACAAACACCAACAGCCAAACCACCTCCGAAGAAGAGGTGAAATGTCCTTGCAATGGGCATCTGCTGTGGCTTCTCAGGGTGAGACGTCCTTGCTCCAGCTCCCTCTCCATGCCACAGACATGCAATGCCTTGTCCAGTTTGGGTTCTCAGCTCAGTGAAAACTCAGCACATTTCCATGTAGTTGCAGCTTTTGGGAGAGGGACCATGACTCACAAATGCTGCTGTCGTGGTAGCTCAGAGGACCTGGAGACTGTGCCATCTTCTCCACTTCTCTGTGCTGTTCTGTGCATCCAGGGAGCATCCTTACTGGGATAGTTCCCGTGTGGTTCCTACCCATTGCTCTTTCTCTTAAAATAGGTCACAAAAGAGCAAGAGGTGCACTGTCCCAGGTACCAGCTGAGGGTACCACAATGAGCAAAAGTGTTCCTGCATGGGGGCAGGGCAAGTACCTGGGTGGGGAGGTGGAGCAAAGGACTGAGAGCCTGCTGGCCAGGGGGTGCTGGGCACGTGTCCTTGCTTTGTGCTCCTGGTCTTCACATTGCTTTACTTTGACCAGCAGCCTTGTGCTAAGGAGCATCTGTGGGTGTGAAGGAATGGTCAGTGGTGCCCAACCCTCCATTTCACTATAGCCCTGCTCCTTCACTTAGGCTCTTGAAGGAAATATTTGGCTCCTGAAGGTGAAAGACCAGCCTGGGGACAGGAATGTTTTATTTTCTCTCTGCTGCACTCTGTGGGAGGACTTCGCTTGTGCTTTATCCTGTTAGATCTCGCTGAAAAACTTCAACCACCAAGATGCAGCTTGATTAATTGTTCATTGGGATGGTCCTTGTATGGTTTGTGTCTGAAATATACGAGCTGTACCTTCTCTATGAATGCAACCCAGCAACAACTTATAGAAGCAAAAATTTTCCCAAGTAATAGCCGCAATATGGTGAGCAATAACATGCATTAAAAAAAAAAAAAGCTATTAGTCAATTTTAGTGGCACAAAATTTTGGTCATATAGCTCTTTGCTTCTGGTAATATCCTCTCCTAAGTGCGATAGAACTGTGATTGCCTTCAACAGTCTCCATGAGCAGAAGATTGCTTCTTCAGGAAGAGATGTAATGGGTATTTTAATACCTATTGTGTTGCATAGGCAAATAACTTGTTTGAACTGTTCTGACAGCTACAATCAACAATAAAAGGGAAGGATCCGCTCTGACCAAAGATGTGCAGTGTTGTTTGTAACAGCTCCATTGTATTAATACTTCCTCACAGATTTATCTTCTGATCCCACCTGGATCCCAGGACCTACTGGTCACATGCCAACAGACAGCTCTCATTTGTTTTCTCCCTGGAACCTGTAATCCCTGAATAAAATGCAAAGAAAAGTCCTCTGGAAGCTGCCAAAGCTGTCACTGATGCAAGTGGATGGGAGGGAGAGGTAAAGTGCTGCATGGTTTCCCTGCTGTCCTCCAGGCCTGGCCATGGGACTTTGCTCTCCTGTGTGCTTCATGCTCCAGAGCTTCCATGCTTTGCATGCAGCTGTGTTCCCTACAGCCCCTCACGAGGGTCTCATTGGTCTTCTCTGCATTGTATGCAATGGGAACCTGAGTCACAGCTCGCCCCCGTGTCATTCTGCTGCAAAAGAAAGCTAGTGTGGTGCTAAGAGAACCACCTCCTACTACCCAGCTCCTACCAGCTGGTCTCTTGCAATGTTTTGGTGGAAGCACAGCTTCCTCAACTCTTTTAACGTGCTTGGATGAGCAAGCCCTGTCTAATGGAGGGAAGTTCTCTTCACAGCAAGAGAGGTAGGGCACTGGGAAGTGGTGGGGTCACTGTCCCTGCAGGTGTTCAAGAGCCGTGGAGATGTGGCACTGAGGGATGTGGTCAGTGGGCATGGTGGGTTGGGTTAGGGTTGGATTTGGGGATCTTGGAGGTGTTTTCCAACCTTAATGATTCTAAGATTCTGTGATACGGGACTGACATGATTGCTGGTTGATAAATCTCCTTGGAGTTTGACCCCCTTGCTGCTGAACAAGACTAAGGAAAATGATAATTCAGTGCATCCAGCAAAATACATGGTTGGGCATTTGGTTACAAACTTGGAGTCACAAAAATGCAAGGCAAGCAAATCTCAGTTTGCCTTTGGACTGATTACAAGGCAACGTCCCCTGCTCCAAACACCATCTCTCCATGGAAGAATCATAGAATAATCTCTGGAATCCCTCGTTTTTCTTGTCTTGTCTCAGACTTTAAGAGAACATGGTAGCACTTGTTTTTTTCTCTGCTTGGAAAATATTTCACTGGACATCTCTCCTCAGAAATGCCCCAAACACTTTAATTCAGACCTTTCCAGAACAATATGCATCATATATCATTGGAAGTTTTTTGTTATATAAGGTTACAAGAGACCTGACGACGGTGGCAGTGCACTAGTTTTTCGTGGCTACCACCTGGGACACACCATTTACGCAGATGACTGACGTGGTAGCACAGGGTTTATGCAATAAACACTCTCCTCCTGCCATGTAAATGGTGCTCATTTGGGAAATGTCACCTCTGCTATTTAAAGCTTTTTTTTTTGGATCACTGCATTATTCTTAAGCCTGTCACCATACTTTATAAATCACATAAGAGGAGTTTATGATACAAACATTTCTCTCTCCCTCCTTTTTTTTTTTTTAATCTTTACAGTTTCCAGATCATCCCTGGGTTTATGTACAAATTAAACATAACACATCTCCAGGGATGAGACAGAAATGGGAATGGGGGTGTTGTGCTCCCTGTAGCCACCCTCCCCTCTCCAAACAAACTGTCACTTGGGGTCCCTCTCTCTGTGTATCACCACCTCCTCTTCATCTCCCTGCCTATAGCAGTGGGGTTGGAACTAGATGATCTTAAAGGTCCCTCCCAACCCAAACCATTCTATGATTCTATGATGCGTAGTCAGATCCTTTTCTCCCTGTTTCCATGCCTGATGGCACTGCCCCGTGTTACACGGCAGAACTCAGGAATGCTGGGCAGAGAGGTGTTGGGGTGGCCCAGATGTTGAGGCAGAGCTTTTTGTAAGCGGGAGAAATCTCACTGGAAGCCTTTGGATGAGGAGAACTGAATTAGAGAGAGTTGGATGACGAGTAGCCATGGCAGTAGCACTGATGCTGACAACACACACTGTGATGGAGCTCAGCTCCTATGCTCCAATCTGCTCCTCCATGGCTGCGGTGGATTCCTCTTCCTGTGCGCTACAGAGCAAAACCAGAGTTACAGCTGGATGTTAGTGATTGTTATGGAATCCTGCTGATAAGAATTATTTTGAAGCATTTGTCTCCAAGGACCCCGAATTCAATCCCAGCTGAAAAAAATATGCATACTATGCTATGCTCTGTGCAATAAAGCGAAGTAAAAAACCCACAAAAGTTAATATGGAAATGTAGAAATGGTGAATTGCTAGGTAATTCCAGAACTATGAAGAAAATAACATATTTCCAGAGATGAGCGTTAATTTTGACATACTTCCCACTGAAATCTGTTTTACCAACAAAGTTCCTATGAAAACAGTAGTTTTACTCAAAGATATAAAGAAATAAATCCTTTTCCATCTCTAAATCATACTCTTCTCTCCGAACAGTCAATCATGTTGAACTGGCCCCAGTGGAGGTCTGGAGATGCCATAGGACAGAGTCCACAAAGCACGTGGGGACCCGTGGTTCTTTTTGACCTGTTGAGTATTTTGGTTCATTTGCAAAGCTCATGATAGGATGCTCTATCTCCTACTCCTTTTTAGCTCAAAGGACACACTCTCAGGATAAGCACATTACAAATTCTCCTCTAATTCAACACTAGCATTTGAATACACAGTTTATTCATATAATATAGGGTTAGAAAGAGTAGCAAAAAGCTACTGATCCATCTGGTCTTCTTCTGTCACAGGGCATGGCCAACTCCACTTGGGTCATTCCTAAAAGGTCTCTTTCTATTGTGATTGTAGCATCCATTAATGATAAGGATTCCCTGACCTCAGGCAACCAGGTTTTTGTAATGTCTGATCTGAAAAAGTGATGTATAGTCCCATGGCAACTGATCCCATCCACTCTGCGGGGCAGGTTTTACTTTCCTTTCTTTCACAGCAGTTTCTACATCTCCTCTGCTGTCCTGCCTCGCCATTTCAGTCCCACCTAATGGGCCAATTTTCCTTTATCCCTGGCCATGCTTGTTTCTCTCCTTTGAACTCCCTTCAACAGATCCTCTGTTTTTATCAAAGCACTGTTCTGGTAATTAGAAAAACATTATTCCAGTTGATACCTTAGCAGGAATTTTAAGACTTGTACCCCTGTGCCTGCCTGCAGAATGGAACATGACTTTTTTTTTTTCCCCGTGCTGCTTTGTCTTAGTTCATTTTCTCTTTGGACATTTCCAAATCCCTTCATGCCTACAGCTGAACCCTTGCAGTTCTCCTCGTAGAGACTCAACCTGCTATTTTTTTCTGCCTGTTTCCCTAATTCATGAAGACATTTGGAATTCTAATCCTGTCCTTCTGTGTACCCGCGTTCTCTCAAAACTTGGTATTATCTTGGAAATGAAATAAGCCAGCTATTTCTTCCATCATCTGGGTCATTAATGAAAACACTGAATCGTGCTGGAGTCAGGGGAGACCCCTAAGGAACTCCGCACAGCACTGAGATTAATGAAACTTTTTAATTAGAAACGGTGGGCAGAGCAGTAAGTATGAAACTCTGCAGCCCATTTTTAGGCTGCTTTCAACCCTCAGGAGTTCACCTGCATGCAACTCCCAGGAGTGCATGACCCACAGGGTTGAGGGTCAAGAGGAAGAGCCAGGGGCATTTTACATGGATGATGCTTATCAAACAGCAAGGGAACACTCCCACCTGGGTCTGGTCTGCCATTCTCGAATTACAGGTACAGGATGCCTCTCTAGAATTGCTTTTTTCATGTTTGTTGGAATACACTGGTTACAGCCACCTTCATTTGGTAATTCTGTGAGGTCCCCACTTTCCATGGTGGATATTTTTGTCCCCTCTCTCCAGCACAGACACAGGTACCTGAAAGCCTGTTCAGTGTGAGCCTCTGTCTCCTAGGAGCAAGTTAATTTTCTTCCAATTTTCCTAAGATAAGGCTGCAGGGTTCATAGTAATTAAGTGACTGCTCACCAATAGCTCCTGCAGTGAGATGCCTCAGTACAGGGTGAGATACACTGAGCTTGGAGAAACATGGTACATGCACTGTGCTATAGGAAAAGGTCCAAAAGATGCTGCTAATGAGGCATCATGTGAGCTGGGCAGCACTGCCAGGACACGGCTTTCATGGGCCCTATCACGTTCTAATTGTAAGAGTTAATTATTGGTGCACTCTTACTTAGGTTGAACAGCAGACAATGAGTAACGGTGGGACTTCACGTTAGGTCATGGCCCTGATCTCCTCTCCCAGATGTTTCTGTGAGTGCACGATAATTTGTCAACTCAAGTTATACAGCACTGTAATGGGAAACTAAATTTCTGAGTCACTAATGGGATTATCCATGACAATAATGCTGTTAGTGTGAGGCAAGTCCCCAGGCCTCCTTAGTAAAACAATTTAAAGGGCTGAAAAGTTGAATTTGCTGTTAGTCTGACTTGGTGTGTATTTCCAACCATGGGTTCATAATAACACTGTGCTTATGTGACCTCTGGGACTCATGTGGGATTAGGGAGGCTGTGGTTACTGGCTCAGAAGGACTCAGTAACTGCTCCTGGAAGCATCCTGGGACAAATCAGCCCCATCAGGTTGGCATTTTTCAGTGATATCCACCTGAAGCATCTTGAGATGCTGCAGCTGCCCGCCAGCCCCACATGAAGGAACATCCTTCCTCCAGCCCTGCTGGCAGGGATCCCTGGGGCAGCGGTCGGGAGATGACAAGATTTGGGCTCCCTGAGGGAGGATGCCCTCCCGAGACACATCCATCAGCAGAGCCTGGGCTGACCTAGGAGGATGGACGCCTATTTCATACACCTTTATGGCAAACATCAGCTCTGCTTTCAAGCAGCAGATACAACAGGAAAACAAGGAAGGGCCTTTCTTTGGATGGCACCCATCCCTTGTCTCAGTGAAGCTGTTCCCCAGCACAGACAATGTCACACTGGGCTTGATCTGCAGCGGCCCCCAGGCACTGGCCTGCCCTTGGAGCATCGCTGCTGGTTGCTCCATTGCTTCTCTGCTGCCTTTGTTAATTGGCTTTATCCAGCCCTCTCCAGCCCTTTTCTTCCTGGTGATTGGCAGAGAATGGAAAGGCGAAGCTGACTGAAGCTGACAAGATTTCTTCTAAAAAAAAAAAAAAGGAAAAGAGAGAAAGCTTGCATTGGCTCCATCAAAGACTTTTATTAAAGCCACATGGGGAAAGAGCTGCCCTGTCAGACAGCTTTCTGTATTGAGAAAACATGAAAGAAGCCAACAGCTATAATCAGCTCAAGAAATTTATTGCATTTTTGACCCTGATGTGGTTGTGCGCTGCTCGAGATTTCTTTGAAGGTGTTGTGGGTTTATTGATTGTGAAAAATGTCAATGTGTCACATGCCCAATTAACTTGGCACTTCTTGCAATCAATACCCTAATTGCTTTCTCTTTAGAGAGGCCTTTAATTTAATTAACCCCCCTCCCCACCTTGTTTTCCCAGCTAACATGTTTTAATAAACAGCTGATCTGGGGCGTGTGCTCTAGTAATGGAGGAGATGAAGGAATGTGGCTTTCTTATGGATACAACACTCATTTCTAAGAGACTCTACAATTCTTCTTGAACCCCAAGCCCAGGGGATCAGGTGCTAAAAGTGCAGTTCTTATTGTTCATTCCTTGCCTTGACCCTTAGTCTTCTTGGGTACCAAGAGATGAATCTTCTTAGCAGGAAAGAGACCCAACAGTGAGCCCTGACCCTAACATGCTGCCCAATGGGCGTCGTGTTGGAAATTAGAGGCTTGGTATTGCTCTTTGTTTTAGCCAGCACAAGGAGGATTCATAGAGCTGTCGGTGGGCTGATGTTGCCAGGAGTTAATGTGAGCATCTTCGACCTGGCTTTGTCGTGATTAGTACTTAACAAATGGATGTGGCACGATTAGCCTGTGTTTAAAAACTGGTTAACTGCAAGATCTCACAGTATAATTGTTGGTGCTACATCAGCCTTCAGCGCCGTCATTTCTAATTGGGTCCCACAGGTATCTCCCCTGGACTCGGTGCTATTCTGTACCTTTAGCAATGATCTGGAAGAAAACAGAAAATCATTACTGATACAGTTTGAAGACGACACCGAGAGACTGCTGAAGCAGTAAATAGTGACAGGAATGGGGTAATCAGCTGGTGGTGTTTATATCACTTAGTAAATCGGACGTGATAGAACAGCCCCTGGTTTAATGCAGCTAAATGCCAGATCATAAATGTGGGGACCAGAAATACATGTCACAGTTGTAGGGTGCGAGAGAGGATGTGGTGAGAGCAGTGCTGCTGGAAAGACTGTAAGTTTGTGGTGGATGTCCATCACAGTTACAAGCTTCTTCTCTACTGCCATGATGAAGACTGGAGGGGCAACATGTAGACGTAGGCCAGATTGAAATTCGGTTTTAAGTAACGTAAAAAAAAAAGAAATATTGAAAAGTAACCTGAGAATAATCGTTCTTGTGGATTTTTACTCCTCCTCTCCTTCCTTTTATTTTTGATTAGTCAAGGAAACAGTCAATCTTCCAAAATCTGATATGTTGATAGTATTGGGACTGGAAATCAAATCTCATCTGGGAAACTTTCTCTCTTCCTTTATGGCCAGCTGTATTTAAATACAAGATCAAAGAATCACAGCAGATATCAGGCTGAAGGCAGCACAGCCACTGAAGCGGGGGCTGCTGCCCTTGGGGAGCAAAGGCGTAGGCAGAAGCAGCCACACTCACCCCTTGATCTCCAACAGTGAAAGGGAAACCCTTAGAAAGGGGATTAAGAGGGAGCAAACAGCCCACTATCCCCTCTGCCAGCCCCAGACCCCCGGAGAGAGAAACTGCAGAGAAAGCAGCATCTTCCCTCTGGCCCAACACATGTTTAGTTAGTTAATAGAGCGAATCCAAGCCAGCAGCAGCTGCTGGATTTTGGTTGCTGCTGGAGAACCTCATTCAGAGCAGCTTTCACACCTTTGCAAACCTTCTGGATCAGGCCAAAGACAAACTCTGGTGTGTTCTTGTTCCAGTTCAGGCTCTTACCCTCCAGGTAATGCTTTATTTGCGACCCTGCCCAAGGTCTGCTGGGCACCCTCCTCTCTCTCCCCTTCCCACATCAGGGAACACGTTTCTGCCTTGGGCACTTGAGGACACCCATGCCTGGGAGCCAGGAGCCCCTTCATCCTCCCTCAGAGGCATTCAGCCTGGGAAGCATTTTCTCAGCAAGCACCCACGTATGCTGCTAACACCTACACCACAGCTGCTGGCAGGGGAGGTGCTGCCGGGCTTTCTGCAGGCACCAAGCATCAGTGTGTGTCCCAGGAACCAGGCAGGCTTTGTGTGATGCCCTTTGCAGCTCCTCCATAGAGCCAACAGGAACTGGAGCAGCGCAGTCCATGTTATAGGGCAGGGTGCCCTCTGATCCCTGGGAGTAACATCTCTCCCATGCTGGATGAAGTGTTCTACCCTCCCAGAAGACCACAGGTAGTGCTTTGGAGGAGCTGCTTTGTTGATGGCTTGGTCCCAGATCTGGGAAGGGGCCAGGGTGGGTGCTGCTGTGCTTGGATGTCACCTAGAGATTGCACAGAGCTGCTTTGATCTTACATCTTGTTCTAGTTCATGGCCAAGACAGTGTGTTTAATACCCAAGGACAGCGTGTCTATAAACCACTCCCCAGGTGGCATTATCAACACAAAGAGTGCGTTGGATCGTGCTCCCTGGCGTGACTGCCACTGTGACTGCAGGCCCAGATAAGCAGGGGGAGAAGGGATGAGCAGGAGGGGATGGTGTAACATCCTCCAGGGAAGGCACAGGTCCCTCGTGTGGAAGAAAATACTGAGATGGCCATGAGGGAAGCTGCTGAACATGTGGCTGAGGCTGCCTCACCAGCAAAATGGAAAGCGTGGATGGAAGCCACCAGTAGAACAGTTGACAAGCAGCTAATATTAATGCAGCATTCCCTTGGTTTCCCCTAAACTTACCAGACATGAAGGAATGGCATCTAGAATAAACCTCTTGTAAACATCCCATTGCCTGCAGAGACTGTCCCAAAGCACCTCCAAACAGGCTGCCCACCTTCCAGCTCTGTCTCTAATAGAAGCACTGATTTTTGCTGGACCCTTGAGTGTTCTCTTAGGACAGATTTCACCAGACCAGCAAAGGCAAAACTGTAAAGACTTTACTGCCAGTCCCTGAATTCAGAGCTGCATCTGCCTGTTAACGTGAAGTCTATCACACATGTTCATCTGTGTGTACAGAGCTCTGAGACTTGTCTGAGCTCAGAGCCCAGCAAAGAGAAAAGGTTTCCCTGAGCCAATGGCACCACCCAACATGATGCGGCAAATTATTATGGCTGGTTGTGCCTTGTTTCTGGAGCCCAGTGCCCACATACCCAACCCAAGAGCTTTGGCAAATGTCCCTCTCCAGCTCTTTGGGATGGTATGGACTGCAGGCATACAAAGAAATTAATATTTGGGGTCACAGGCTGGAGATGTTCAAGAAATGTGGACGTGTGGCACTGAAGGACATGGTCAGTGGGCACGGTGGGATTGATTGGGGTTGGATTTGGCGATCAAAGAGGTCTTTTCCAACAGTAATGATCCTTTGATTCTTCAGTCCTATTCTAAGTTCAGCTCAGTCTCAGCAGACCTGAGCTTTTGTGTCATACCTGGGGTACAAGAGGGATGAGAAGCCACAGTGAAGAGTGAGGGGATGAGACTGGAGAAGGGAAGCAATCAAAGGCACTGTCTGTATCCAGCGAGGAATAACAAACTTTTCATGATGCAGGGACCTGATGTGGAGGAGAGCATCCTGAATAGAGTCACAGACAATTAAGATGCCCAAGCCCAAGCCCAACCCACCCCCACCATGCCCACTGACCATGTCCCTCAGTGCCACATCTCCATGGTTGTTCAACACCTCCAGGGATGGTGACCCCACCATCTCCCTGGGCAGCCTGTGCCAACACATAACCACTCTTTCTGCAAAGAAAATTTTCCTAATCTTCAACCTGAACCTCCCCTGGCACAACTTGAGGCCACTAGCTCTCATTCCACCACTAGTTACTTGGGAAAGGAGGCCAACCCCCACCTCGTTAATGAGCTGTAAGAAACCTCTGCCCTGTGGAGCCTTATGCAAGGTTGGGCATAGCAAATCAGCAAGAGGCGTGGGAAGTCCGTACCACTTCTCTGGCAATGAGAACTACTCCCCAGGCTTCTCTATCCCTTCTTTCCTCACGAGCTGGGTTTTCTCAGAAGGCAGGATTACAACTGTCAGAGAGCTCGCACGCATCACACGCTCCTCGAAGGCAGCTCCACAGCAGTGACTCACCGGCCCCTGCCCACCTGGGGTGGTGTAGCATCTCTGCAGGAAGGCTGCGGGCTGCCTTGTGGGCGCCCAAGTTAGCTCCATGCGTGCGTGCATGCGGTGAACGTTCCTCTGCCCGTACGGTGGGATAGATCTCCTGAATGGACATACCCACTCCATTTCTCTCTCCTTCCTGGTAGCAGAGAAAGCAGATGATTTCGGAACTGAATGCATTCACTGCATGGTTCCCGTCACTGACTCCTAGAGCATTCACAGAGGTTTCTTCTGCCTCTGTGTCAGAATGAAATAAATGTAAAGAAGTCCCTTTAGGAGCTCAGCATCCTGGAGGGAGAACAGCTCTGAGCCTGCACTGTGGGTTGGCCAGGAGGGGCTGTGCTCTCTTGGTGCCCATTGCTTTTGGCGTAAGGATGTCACTGTCACTGCCAGACCTCTGACCTAGGGTATTCCTATTAATCAGAGAATGGTTTGAGTTGGAAGGGACCTTTAAAGGCCATCTGGTCCAGCTCCCCTGCAGTGCACAGGGACACCCACAGCTGATCAGGTGCTCAGAGCCCCATCCCTTGACCTTGGGTGTCTCCAGGGATGGGGCATCATCACACCAGACCCTGCTAAGGAGACGCTTCAGAATATTCCCCACCTTGCAGGGAATAACTGTGGCTATCTGAAAGCGATGCTGGGGATGAAGAGAGCATTTTAACCTTTTGAATAAGTCCTGCATAGCCAGGGAGAGCAGTCAAGTGTGAGAAACACTGTGGGTTAACCAGCCAGGATGGAGGCAGACACCTCTGCCTTAGCAGGCTGCAGCCTGTGCACAGTAACCATCATAGATGAGCTCTCCAGTCTTATTTCCAGGAAAAAATACCACAGCCTGTAGTTATCCCTGAGCAGGTTCTTGCTTCGAGCAAGTATCTCTTTGGCAGAATGCTTTAATTTAGAATTTGTAGTGGTGGTGAATCCCACACAATCCTTGGTAAATTAGCTCCAAATCTCTGTTTTAAGACTTCCGTGCCCTACTGCTAGTTTCAGCGTGGCATGGCTTTGTATATTGTTAGATCTTTGCTGGTTTGAAGAGCTCTGGGCTATTGGATTTTCACTCCCTGAGCAGGCAATTGCAGATAATGATCAAGCCACTCTTGACCTTCTCTGCGATAAATGAAGCAGAGGGAGCGTCCATGACCCATTCTCATGGTTCCCTCCTGCACCTTCTCCAGTTTATCATCGCACTTGTGGCATGGGTCACGCTATTCCAGCAGTGGTACCACAGTGCTAAACTCAGAGGCACAGCTTCTGGGCTCATATTTGATCATTCAGAATTGTCATTTGCCTCTTCAGCATCGTTTTTGGAAATGGCTCCCAACTAATTGCCTGCCAGTTAGTTACCCCCAACTTCTCCCCAAATATCGGCTCCCCGGAGGTGGTCCCTCCCCATACCCAACCCGAATGACTCGTTCCTGGGTGGATGGCTTCACATCTGGACATTTTCTCAGGCTCGTTACCAAATTTTCCAGAGAGTTTTGGGGCTTAACCCACCCTCTGCTGTGCTACTCAGCCCTCGGGTCCTCCTGCTAGCTGCATGCCTTGGCAGCGGTGATGTTACTTTCTCTTCCAGAATGTTGTTAAAAATATTAACCGATGTATGGCCAAGAGCCAGTTTCCTCATCAGCCCTTGAGAAACATCCCTGCTGTGTGACACTTTTCGTACGCATTTACATTTTGAAGCCTTGCTCGGGAGGCAGCTTCCCCATTCAGCATCCGCCACATCCATTTTCCTGAGGCTCCTTTCAGAAATGTGGAGCAACTGTGGCTCCCAGGCATCTCCTGGTAATGCTGTGGGATATGAAAGAATAACGCGAGCCCCCTCCTGCTCTGGCATGCCTCTTCTGCTCCATGCTCGGACTGTCGTGCTCTTGTGTGTCCATCAAGGGAAGGAGAGCCATTTGGGAGCACACAGTGCTGGGAAGTGGGTCTGTTTGATCATCCGGTGACAGGTCTCCATCTGAACATGTGGTTCTGACTCCAAACAAGCCAGTGGGAGAAAATCTCTTAATGAAAGATTCAAATACCTTCTGGGCTGAGAGTGGGGAGGGCTTCTGCCCCAGTTCTCTGCTCCTCCGAGGAGCTTGCCATCAAAAGCAGAGCAGGTTTAGACGTCATCAGGCAACTACGAAGGTCATAAGGGCAATCTCTCCCTCTCCGAGTGACGAACTCCACTGGTTTTGCTCTGATTTAGCGCACGCTATTGGGAATGTGTGGGATTTGCCTTTGGCATCAGTCCCACTTGCCAATTTCACAAGAAGATTAAGGGCTCGTTACAAAGAAGATCCGAACGCCCCTGCCGCTCCCGTAGGCAGCCTCCCTTCTGACAGCAGCAGGAAAACCCTGCTCGTCTGTTCCACAGCCATGTTTGCTGTGTGGGATGCATGCACGAGGTGAATGCTGCCATGGCTGGAGGCAATACCTGGTGAGTTTCATCAGCCTTCGCTATCACTTTGGTTGCAGATTATCCAGATCAGGCTGGACAACTTCTCTGCATCATCTCAGCAGGTCCCCAAGGCTCCTATACGCCATTATAGGGCAGGCATGTGTTCCAGGAAGAGCTGTTCATCCATCTGCTGCAGAAGAAGAGATGAAATCAAAGGACACGAAGTCTCTCTCGCTGTGGCAGCAGAGCAGGAGCTGTCAGGGCCCTCAGAGCGCTGTGCTGCAAGGAGCTGTGTGCTTCCCTGGGCTGAGCACCGATCCAAGTGGTGAAAAGTGTTATGCTCAGAGCTCTAGCATCCCTGGACCACAGGATTATGGTGGAGATAGCGCTGCACCAGGTTTCCCACAGCATGGTATTCCAGGACATGGATGCATCTCAAGGCCTCTCCCATTGAAAGAAGCAGTATCCAGGAGATAGCTGAAGGTTCAACGCTCTCCTCCTAAAACTGCTTGCTCACTAACATCTTCCTATAGCTGATTCACGTGCCTGTATGCAGGTGATGAGATTGCAAGGATTCACCACCTTTGCCATTGTCTGGCTCAGCAACCAGCTCCACAAGCATCTGGACTGCCTCTCACCAGGGTTTGCACCCCTAGGCCTGTGCTCACCACTCATGGAAAGAAACCTATTACTTACAGAGAGCATTAAAACCCTACTGCACAAAACACAAATCTCAGATAATCCCAGGCTTTATCTGCTGCACCCTGCCAGGCACCTGCCTCCAGGCTGTCCCCTGCTCATCCCATTCAGAACCCCCTGCTTCCCTGCTCCTCAGCAGCTTTTGGAGGGCAGGGCAGAGCCCTGCTATGATTTCCTTTCTTCCAGACACTATCTGTGTCCCTGGTGAGGCGAAGCAGCCGATCAAACTCCCCAGATTTCTGGCACTTGTGCAGAGGTGTCATGTGGTGGTGGAACCACTTAGGAGGTCCCAAGGTTCTGGGCGGGGGGGGGGGGTGCACTGGGACCAGCCCCTGGACTTCAGGGAGTGGGTGCTGAACGAAGCACAAAGCATCTCCAGTGGGTGTCAGCTTGCTCCCACATGTCACCTGCTGGAGAAATCAGTGCCCAGTTCCAGGGTTTCCCACAAAGTTCTGGTGCTTATGTACCTCCAAGGCTCCGGGGTGCATCATGGCTGTACCAGGGATGCCTGGACCTGCCTCGTTACCCATCAGCTCTCTACGTCAGTGCTAGTCTGTGCTTCTGCTTCTCCCTCTGCAATGTTTTGCCATTTTTCCCAGACAACAGCTGCTCTGGGCTGAGAAGCGGAAGGGATGGAATGCACTGTCAGTCCACAGCAACAGCCTGCTGTGTTCCATTCCTGCACCCATCCTGCATCCTCCCAGGCAGTTCTGTCCAATGTTCCTGGGCTCACAGCAGCATTTGGGGGCTGCTGGAACTCCCCCACACTTTTACATACTGGTGTGGAGCACTCTTGCTTTGCTTTGCTGGGATTTGATGACACATCTTCTTCTTTCATGCCAAATGTGAGCTGTCCCTCCTTAGAGATGCTGCATGCAAGCTGCTGGTCCTGCAGCTCTTCCTGGGGTGCTCGGCATACTGCCTGGGGCCCATGGTTCTACACGGGGCCATCAGGAGGTAACTGCCTCAGGTTTATACTTTGTTTTCTCTGTACCTGGTTCTGAATTTCACATGGTTCTCTGTGTCCCGTTTTGATCTCATGTCTGTTTGGATTTCTCTTCCTCCGTGAAAGGCAGGAAGACAGCATCCCCGATGACCGCGACTCAGAGCTCTGACCCTGAAGTTTCCAAACTTGTGTAGATTTGCTTGAAAGAGTCAAAGAGAGCACTGCCAGAGAGGCATTGAAGTTGGACAGCCTGGAAACTGGCAGAACCTCCTCAGTTCATCAAAAGATGAACTGCTCTCCAGTGGCTGAGCCTGCAGACCAGGGTCAGCCTGGAAGCAGTGGGGCTAACCACGGTGCAGGTGGGAGCAGGATGGGGGGACAGCGCTGTCGGAGCTCAGCCTTCACCTCGAGAAGTTCTTGCAAAGTTTGAAGCCTTTTTTTTTTTTCCTTTTGCAGGAGGAGGAGGGTTTCAGGAAAGTGTCAAGAGAACATGAGCTCATAGCGTTGCGTTTATTTATATACCAAACCCGGCATCTGCTGCGCCCAAGCTCGCTGCAGTCCTCAGCATTAAACATTTCATTAGCCCACAGCCCCTCTGGCAGCGCTCACACCCGCACACAGGCTGTTTAGCAGCCAATCCATCCATTTAATTTCTCATTAAACTTTAGATGTAATGAATTTTTTAGTGGTCAAATGAATAAAGCAGTTAAAATAAAAAATGGCTGGATAGCAAAGGCTTGGCCTTTGCTATTTTCAGCCTTTAACGACGCGGTGGTGTAGCCAAGAAGCGCCTGTGCTTGTTTGTTGGGTGAGCAGGTCTCTTCTGGGGGAGGTTCTTTGAAAATACCATCCTTCAGTATGAGCCGAAGGCTTTGATCTAAGGAGGGGAAGCCAGGGAATAGTCAGCCCCATCAACAAACATTTTGTAGAAGAAAGTGTTGGGAATCTTTAAAGGGCCAGCTTTCCTTATTTTTTTTTTCGGATGGAAATTTGCAGTTTCGTTATGACAATGATATGGAAAATAAATAGCCACCACCTACCTGTAGCGGAGCCGACAGATCTTCGGATGATTAACATCTGCTACCATTTTAATTAGCTGGAAAACAATATTGATGAGTCCTAGACAGAAGACTGGCTTACATCTGTGCACAAAATGCAATGGGTGCCCACTAGCATTCTTGGTGTCACTCCGTACAGTCATCATGGGGTCATCATGCACCTGGACAGGGGCCCTGGAGCATGTCCATAGATGGGCAGTAGAGCTGTGAAGGGTCTGGAGCGCACGGGGAACAGCTGAGGGAGCTGGGATGGTTCAGTCTGGAGAAGAGGAGCTCAGGGGAGACCTCATTGCTCTCTACAACTCTTGAAAGGAGGTTGTGGCAAGGTGGGGGTCAGCCTCTGCTCCCAGGTAACAGCGATAGGATGAGAGGTGGTGGCCTTAAGTTGAGCCAAGGGAGGTTCATGTTGGAGATTAGGAAAAAATTCTTCTCCAAAAGCGTGATGATGCTCTGGCACAGGCTGGCCAGGGAGTGGTGGGGTCACCGCCCCTGGCGGTGTTCCAGAGCTGTGGAGATGTGGCACTGAGGGATGTGGTCAGTGAGCATGGTGGGGTGGGCTGGGGTTGGACTTGGGCATCTAAATGATGGACTAGAGAAAGAGATGTTTGAAAGAGTGAAAACCACCACTCCTTTAGGAAAGACCCATGCACTGTTACGCTGAGAGGATGTAACCTCATAGGGAAGGCAAGAAAATCTGGGAGGTGTGGAGGGAATGCTGAGAGGACAGGAACATGGGAGTGCACACAGAGGCAGGAGGAGGAGATCTGTGCAGTAGGAGTCAAGATGAACGGGGAACCACCTGCAAGGGTGGGATAGGAGGAGTGATGTTTATAAAAGCAAATGAGGTGCAGTGAAGACCTCTGAGTCTCTCTCCTTTTTGCTGTAGTCTGTCAGCTTCTCTCCATATTTGCATTTGATGGCTTTTATTTTATTTTCTTTTTATGAATAAGAACTGAGCCCAAAGTTGTACTAGCAAGGAAGAAAAAAATAAGTGTGTTAACAAGTGTGTGGCTTTGGAGTAGAGGCTCACGCCTAGTCAGCTGGGACAGGAAGAAATCAATCTGTTCTGATGATATAGATTTGCACAGTGCAATGTATAGCGGGCTTCAGGTCCTCCTGCATAGTATCCGACATGACTCACTTCCAGGAGCAAGATTTGCTGGACTGTTGGCTTCTTAGAAATCCATGAGTTGAGATATTTCATAGAATCATAGAATGGTTTGAGTTGGAAGAGACCCTTAAAGGCCATCTGGTCCAACCCCAATGCAATGAATAGGGACAACTATAGCTGATCAGGTGTGCAGAGCCCCATCCAACTGACCTTGGGTGTCTCCAGGGATGGACATCCATCACTTCTCTGGGCAACCTTTGCCAGTGCTTCACCAAATTTATTTACTTTATATTATTTCTTATATGCTTTGTCTTTCAGGAGCCGGGATGTATTCAGGCTCAAGCAGCAGTGCCTCCCAGCCAACGAGGCTGTCCATCAGTGTGAGTGGTGCCATGGAGGCAGCATCTCAGCACGGAGCTGCACACCCGGACCGTGGCCGCCTTCCAGCACCGCCTCCTGGATAATTACAGAAGCGTGGATCCTCATTCCTGCAAGAGAAGAGCCTAATAAATTAATCAATAGAGAAGTGCAAAGCATGACTTACCCGAGGCTCCAGGCAAGCCGTGGTTGATTGAGTGGAGGCCGTCACCAGCGTGGGCTCAGCCAGCCCAGGGTGGGACTCCCCAGCACCAAAGGACTCTCCTGCATCAATCACAAAGCTGAAGCCCGTGAAGCCCCGGCGTGTAGAAGAGAGAAAACATCAAAAGGATGCTTTGACACATACTTAACATTTTATATATTTTGTGTAAAATAGCAAAAAGGAAGATCTTAAAATATTCATCTCCTGGGAAGGCAGGCGGGTGGATAAAAAGCTCTCGATCCACAGGGAAGCAGGGAGGGGATGGGGGCTGATGTGCATCTCTTTTGACCAGTGCAGGAGACAGCAGGCGATTCCCAGAGCTCCCAGGGTGCCCAGTTGAGGGCTTGGGGAGCTGGGAGAGAGCTCTCCCAACCAGAGCCACATCTGGCATCTCCTGCCCAAGGGATGGCACTGCTGTCTCCTGGGATGGAATCACAAGTCGCATCGTGGGTGATGTTCTTGTTAAGGTGCCAGCAGCTGGAGTCCTGCTAGGAAGTGTGGTTCTCGGGTTTTATTTTGCAGAGGAGCGTTATAAGCCTCTGGCCGTGGAGAAGTTTGAAATTGCTACCGCAGCACAACCCAAAGCTTTGGAATCAGGGGGATAAACTATCAGCATAAATTATTATTTCATTTATTTATATATATTTTTTCCCCATTATTTTCTTCCTAAGCCAACCTCAAGACTGAGAGGCAAGGAGAGAGAGTGGGTGTCTGGGTTTTAATATTTGGTCAACGATGCAGGTATGCGGGGGCTGTAAAGGCTGCATCACAGCTCTGAAAGAGCAGAACTGGGATTGGATGCATCCAACCTAAAGAGCTGTATCAGCTCTCCCTTCCTAGGCAGCAACACCAGGCACCTGGGAGAATATAAAGAACCCAAATCCATCCTGTGATATTACCATTTGGTCCCATAGGGCAGGCTCCCAGGAACACATCCCCACTCCAGTCTGCAGAGACCTGCTGTCCCCTTC
Source organism: Numida meleagris (assembly GCF_002078875.1). Lineage (NCBI taxonomy): Eukaryota > Metazoa > Chordata > Aves > Galliformes > Numididae > Numida > Numida meleagris. The sequence goes on from NC_034422.1 coordinate 10,628,163, forward strand.
CTTGGCTTTGTGCATGAAGAACCCCCCAAATCCCTTGCTGGCTCATTTCACCAGCTCCCCATCTGTCATGGTGAGGCATCTCCTGACGATCTAGCTCTATCTGCTGGAGTCAGGAGGAGAGTGTCCACCCCAAAAACAAGTAGGAGAAGAGAGAGTCCTCAGGGACAGGCTGCAGGAGGACACTGATGCAGAGGGAAGCATACTGTGGGGTGCTCTGCACAAGGAATGCTTTCAGGATTTAACTTAATCCACTCCCTCGATTAAGCTACTGCAAACTGAAGTCAGTCTACTCTGCGACTGCCCATTTAAAGCCCAGTGTGCTTTGCCTAATCCCTTCCCTTCAAGGCTTTTCTTAATTTCCCCTTCATTTTGCAGAGTGCATTTGCATGAGGCAGCTGCCAGGAGGGCTCCATGCTATGCACACGGAAGGCCATCCCATCTTCCATGGGTGTGCTGCAGGAATCAGCAAAGCCTTCTTTGAGCCAGGAGAGCCAGGAGTCTCCTGCTCCTTCAGTATAGCATAGGAAATGTTATTTCTGGGCAAAAACGGCAGAGAAAAGAGGGAAAATTTCATCTATCTATCTATCTATCTATCTATCTATCTATCTATCTATCTATCTATCTATCTATCTACCTACCTACCTACCTACCTACCTACCTACCTACCTACCTACCTAACTACCTATTTACCTACCTGTCTGTCTGTCTGCCTATCTGTCTATCTATCTATCCATTGGGAGAGTTCTTCACATATGTGAGAAGTTGCCATCAACGCTGCAAACTCGGCAATGGGCTAAAATGGCCATGAAAAGAGGGTAAACATATCTATCTATCTATCTATCTATCTGTCTGTCTGTCTGTCTGTCTATCTATATTTATCCATCCATCCATCCATTTATCTATCTACCTATCTGTCTATCTATTTGGAGAGTTCTTGCAAAGCTCAGCAATGGGAGATCTCCTAGGCACTGTTTGTTGCTCAGATGTGTTCTAGTTCATGGCATACACCCCTTGAGTTGGGGCTCAGGGTAGAGAGAATACTGTGGCATTCCCTATTCTTAGCAACAGTGTCTGCTTGATCGGTTTGTTCCTGAAGTGTTTTGTTCCTCTGCAAGAAGAGTGGAGTGGTCAGAGCAGAAAACCTCCAGGAGGGAGAAAATTGCTCCTGTCCTGAGAGCAGCCAAGCCTGCCTGGGGACAGACGCAAGTGAAGGGCAAGGCATGAGGAAGAACATAAAGAAGTCACAGCAGGGAGCCAGGCTGATGAAATAAACAGCCAGGGCCTCCAGAGAGACAGAAGCAAAAGTGCCTGGGGATAAAACTTCCAGGAACAAAACTTCCCAGAGCTGTGCAGAGCCTGCTGCAACTCAGAAAGCAGACGAATGGACTGAAAGGCAGCGTGGAAGCTGGGACCTGCTTGCAAGGGCTCTGTAGGCGGGGGAGAGCTGTTAATGAGCCTTTTCATGTCTATTCTATCTGATCTAATTCTATTCTGTCACTTTGATTTTTCTTTCAGTGTAAAAGTTAATTCGTGGTATAAATAATACCCGTCCCTTGAACTGACTGATCTTCTTTGGGGAGCTCATTTTGGGGAAAAAAGACACCTCAAAGCTGCGCCTAAACTGGGGTCTCATCACAGCTGTACACACTGCATCACACAGGGACCAGAACCGTCTCAAAGAAGAAAGGGTTGGGAAGAGTTTTATAAAGGTATGGGAACTCTTTGTGGAATGGGAGGGTAAAAGCCACTTTGCCTCTTTGTCTTTTGGAGAAGAGGTCCAGTTCTATAAGGCTCAATATGGGAGGAGGGTTCTAACGTTACAGAGATCTTTCAGTCTTCTAACAGGAGGCAGGATACTGGTGAGAAGCAACACTCAGTAAAAGTGAAATGGGAAGGAGCCCACATTGGTCACAGGTGGAAAGACACAAAAAAACTTTGGACACCTTCTTCCAACTGAAGCTGGTGCCTACATGAGTGGGTGCTCCTTCACTTGTACCCCTCTTCACCAAACTGGATTCTGCAACAGCCTGTGAAAGCTGGTACCCATGAACCTAGAACTCCTAGGCAAACAGCTTTGCTTAGATTAAAGGTGGAGCAAACAGGGCTCTGTTGCAGGGAGTGAAGTTCTTGCCTGAATAATCTCCATTACTGAATATTGTTTCATTTTTATATACTTGGTCTTGATCCCAATTAAGTCCTGCACTGAGCACAGGCTGAATCAAAGCTTAAGGCTCAACTCCATCCAAATATATGGCACACGTTTAGCCCGGGTGATCACAATGGTCCTTCTGACCCCAGAAACCATGAAAGAATGACCAAACCTGAAACGTGGTGCCCATTGGTTCCATTGGTCTTCATCTCTGGGATGGTGACCTCATACAATAGCAGTGGGTGATGACAGTGGCTCATGCTCTCAGGAACCTGCTGTAGCCAAGGTAGATGCTGTAGCAGTCTGGCAGTGTCTGAGCATGGTCTCTATTCTGGGATGTTGTCTGCAGGTCAATGGAGCTTCCTTCATTTCTGAGGACTCTTCCTGAGCCAACTCTGAAGACAAGCCAATGGATGAGGGAATCTTGCCCTCTGAACTTACAGCGTGGCTTTTCATCTTGTTTCTGTGGGGGAAACCTGTCCTACCACTGTCTACGTGTTGTCTCCTTTTCTGCTCCCAGCAATCAACCAGCCCAGATTTCTCTATTCTCTGCTCTTCTCATCTGCCATACGAGGGTTTTGCTAATCAGCCAGGTGCTGCAAAGTCAGAGAAGGAGAGTGCTGCTCTGCATATTTGGCTTGATGTGAGCAATGCTGACACTGAAAAGAAGGCATGTGGTGAGCGTTTTTGGATAGAGAGGGGCAGTTGGTTTGCACGTTTGGAGTTCTGTATTTGATGGTGTTATGCATCAGCAGATGGGGATGGGGTTAGTGGTAGTTCAAGCCATTAATCAGCTTCTTGGGGAAAAGCTGGTTCCCTATAGCTGTTCTTCTCCCTCTGCCTACAGCAGGCTGCTGGGAGCTGGAGTCACTTGGGCAAGGTTTGAGTGGGCAGGAGCCCTTGAAACAGAAGCTGCAACAGAAATTGTGGTGCCTGCAGGGAGAGCAATACATTGCTGTGCTGCAAATGGGATGGTTGAGGGCTGCATCTCAAAAAGGGGCCCTGGGCTCATGCTGATGGCAGGTCCAGAACCATCCAGAGACCAGCCTTGAGTTGGGTCCTGAATGGCTGAACTGCTACAGGGGAGCAATGTGTCAAAGTGAAGGAACATTTTGCTCTTCAACCTGGTGCTGAAAATCAGGGGACTGAATGCCTGGGCATGCTGAAAAGGCTGGGTGATGGGGCTTTACTCAGCTAGAAACACACTGCTTCTTTGCCGTTGAATATTTTGCTAAATTAGCCTCTGTGTTTTAGGGGTCTGGACCTAGTCGTGCTGTTGACAAGAAGTAGTGAAGCATGCGAGACTTTGGCAGGGGTTTTGAGTGCTTGACTGGATGGAAGTGACCCCTGGCAGCTCTTCCCACACCAATGGGCTCCGGGTGCTGGTGAGCTACCCTTGAACAAGGTCCTTGTTTAGACCTGTGCTACAAACATCTCAAACTGGGAGTCCAGGTTTACCACCACTGCTTGGAAGAGACACAGTGAACCGCTAGGACCTCCAAGCCCTGGAAGAACCCATTCAGTGTCCTCTCTTTGCTCTGGTTCAGCTCTGAGCAGGTGAAGGAGCTCTGCTGGTCTTTGTCTTCTTCCATGGTACTGCAAATCATTCCCACATACTCAGCTGCGTTCTATTCTGCCCCTCCCTGTAGCTTGCTGTAGCTATTAGGGGGTTCAGGGGCCCATAGGCCAGCAGCACTGTGTAAGTATGGCCTTTTATCTCCCCATTGGCTTGGCACTCCTGAGTTTTGGCTTAGGACCCATACTCTTTTTCTGCAGGCAGATCAGGCTGTGAAACTTTAATTTGCTGCCCTGCAGCTCTTGCAGCCTCTCGGCTTCCCTGCTTGGCTGCCTTTCCTTTCTCTTGACTGTCTGCTGTTTTGGATGATATTTTTTTTTTTGTCCAAACTGTCCTAGGCTGTATTTACTAGGGGAAATTTGCATTCTATTATTTTCTGCACGTATTTCAAAGGTTTCCTAACCTTTCCTCTCTGGGGCTCATTGCTTCCTCCTATTTAGCATTACCTATAAGGCTATATCCCATAACCCCCTGTTTCAGTTTGTTTCCAAACATCACAAGTTTGGCTGACCTGGGTGCTCTCCCAGCAGGGAAGATGATAAGTTGTTAGGACACAGAAATGGCCTGCTGGGATTAGAGAGACATCTGGCATCTTTTGGGTCTTGGAGATGACCAGCAAACATTTGGGACACACTGATGCTCTCGATGTCCTGCAGCTGTGCTGCCTTGTTAAGACTAGAGCTTTAATTCGGATCACAAATGAGCTTTTAAAACAAATCTCCCATCATCTGCGTTTCCTTTGCTTGGACAGGCGCTGCAGAGTGCTCCGTGAGCACATGAACTTGATTCCTTATGGATGGCACTGAACCTCCAAAGGCATTTTGGGAGCACATCTGACGTTCTTCAGGGGGTAGTGGAGATTCAGCCCAAAGGACTGCACTGTGCACTGGAAGAACATTGGGTTTCCAGCACCGCTGGCTTCACTCCGTGAAGCCACACTAATTACTCTGTACTGCTTGCTAATGAGGAGATCGCCTGTGCCAATGCTCAGCTCACTGCGCGTGAGGGAGCAGGGCTCGAACTCTTCCAAATCCTCATCAGAGCTGAGATCACGTAAGGCTTGCGTAAGTACATTGGTGGCTTTTCATTATCCCTGCTGAGATTGAAGTGACCCAGGTCCAGAGCGGCCCATGTTCTGTACTTCAAACAAACAGGTCGCATTTTTCTAGCTATAAACAATTCCTTTTGGAAAACTGATTTTTCTTAGTGCCATTTTTTTTAATGCAGTTTCCTGCTTTTCATTATACTAGCTCATGAGCGTCCAACCTTTTGGCTTGCCTGAGCTGCACTGAGTGAAGAAGAATTGTCTTGGGCCACACATATGTAGGTTGCTCCGAAAGTAATGCCTCCTATTTATTTCCCTGGAAACTACAACAGATACAATGAGCACAGTAACACTGGTAGTGCAAATTCTCAGCTACAAAACACCCATTTTCAACATAGTCACCACCATTAGCTATGCTTGTGAACAGAAGCCTGCACGCCATACTTGTAAAAAGCTGCATCGGAGGAGGTGACCCACTGCTACTGTCACCACAGCTGAAACACACCACCCATCCATCATTGTGCCAGCATCCACTGTTTGGACTCCATCAGTGTTCAGTGAGCATTGATGAATGTCAGTGGGTGCCATTATTTCCTCGTGGAGGAAATATACAATACACACTTCCATGTCAGATGCCATTCTGTCAGACTGCCCCTCTGCTGCCATCTGTCACACAGCAACAACATGGAATGGGATGTTGGTGGGAAGGTTCAACCTCTACTGCCATACCGCCAACATCCACCTCTGCTGGAGTGGGCTGACATCATAAGATATATGGTTAATATATATAAGTAACATAACATTTTAATTTTTAGTATATATATTTTTTAAAACATAAAAAGGAGAGCAACAAAACCATAAACCCAGTGGGATATGTGACCTTGTTGTTGTGACATTAACACATCAGGGTGGTTCGATGGCAGTGGCTGCCACTCTGTGAGCTCTCAAGGTGTTCGTCAGAGACTCTGGATGAAATCTTGTTTTTCATAAAATCACAGAATCAGCAGGGTTGGAAGAGACCTCTAAGATCATCCAGTCCACCATCCACCTGTCACCAGTATTTCCCACTAAACCATGTCCCTCAGTGCAACATCTAAACGCTTCTTGAACACCTCCAGGGACTGTGACTCCACCACCTCCCTGGGCAGCCCATTCCAGCACCTGTGCTTCATCCTTGAGAGTCGTTGTTCACATTTTTTCCTGTGCTTTGCCCTTGAGAGTAGTTGTTCACAACTGTACACAGCGCCAAAAGGCAATGAGATGAATATGGCATGGTTGTGAAGTGAGGGGTACGTGTCTCTGCTCGGAGAGGGCTTCTAAAAGCCTGGTAAAGAGAGGCTGGTAGCACACGAGGGGTGCCATTAGGGATGCTGCACGTGTGTGGGTCTGGGGAAAGCTCACATCTATGCAGGGACTCAGAATTACAGCAAAGGTGATAGTGAGGACATGAGGAAGATCCAATGATATGCAATGAAGGACGGATTAAAAGCTCTCCATAGAAAATAGATTTCCATTCTGATGCCTATTGAACAACTTTCTTTTTACCTCCTGCCCTTTTATTTGCATTGAAAAGGGAAGGGAGGGCTCTGTGTGCAGTATTGGAGAACTTTTCTTTTTCTCCAACTTGAAAGGACATGGAACCAGTCCTGAGAAAAATGGCACGGAGAAAGGCTTCCTACATTTTCAACCTTCCATCGAAAGTCATTTGATTTGATTACTTTTGCATCTTCCAATTTCTCAGTGCTGTTGATGCAAATAATGTGTTATTTTTAAAATTGAAACAATGTAGAGCACATAAAAAAGCACAGATCTAACACTTGTACTAAATTCAGTCGAGGCTTTAAACAAATCTGCACAATAGCCTTAAAATTAGCAGTACAATTACAGACATTACCAATCCATTGGTTCATTGGCATCACAAACAGCATTTGCATTATTCCCTTTCTCCTCATGCCTTCCATTTTCCATGAAAACAAGTAACTAGTTCTTACAACTAACATATTATAATCGCATAATATATATTCTTTTTTTTTTTTTTTTTCAGTAAGGAGGCAAAAGGCTTCTGAGCCAAAATTGGTAATTTCCAAAATGGCAATAGAAATGAAGTCTTGGCCAAAACTCCAAGCTGGCTTGATTTCCACAGCAGAAATGTTTCTGTCTTTCAGTCCTAGCAGCCTCTCTGTATAAAGAGGAATAGGCAGAGCGGGAGGGACTTTGTTATCCCAACGCTGTTCCCAGTTATCATTTACCCTTCAGATCCAGGATGATTTTAAATAAAGATCCATCCGTGGCCACGTATATGTTTATTTTGATTATTTCCCATCCAGTTGTCTGTAAATATTTTTGCTTCTGCCATGCTTAGAGGATATATTTTTTTTCCCCACAAACTGGACATTTTTGGCCAGCTTGATTTTTTAAAGTATTGGAAAATAGAGTAAATTGAACCAGATAGAGTTTTAAAGTTAAAGCTTTTCCTCCAGCCACCTGCTTGGAAGCTGATGTGCATTCTGTATTCACCAGAGGAGAGCCTGAGCTCTTCAGTGCAATGCGCTGTAGCTCAATTGGAAGAGAGCACTCACACCCTCCAGGTGAAGGCAGTTGAGACAAAGTTAGGGAGGTAAAACTTCTTCCTCTGTGACTATTCTACACGAAAAGACATCTGGGCATAGATTTTAGTTCTTGGCTGTCTCTAGGGCAGTGCAACGAACTCACACGCATGCCAGAGACATAGCACTGCTGCTTTGAACCTTCTCAAGGCTCTGATAAAGCCAAATTTCAGCATCACAAGGTTGAGGGAGAAAGTAATTCAATGTGCTCCTGTGCCTTCTGCTGCCCAAATTCGATCTGAGGGTGGGACATCTGTGAGATGGCATTTCCAGTTCCTTCTCACAACCCATCAATCTTGTCGGACTCTCAAGTCCTTCTTATTTCTCTTTGAGCCATCCTAAAGCACCACTACCACCCCAAAATGCCTCCCTGCTGGTTTTTGATCTGCTGCCATGAGCTATGACAAGTCCGGACCTGTGCTGGTTGGCCTGTTGGCCAGTTCGAGCAGATTGGGGTTGAACTGTCCCTGCCTTCCCGCAGCGAAGACACCAACAGCACTGATTTCCTCTCCTGAGCTGTAGGTTCTCGTAACACCTCCCATCTCCAAGACCTCTCTGTGCGACTGAAGTTCACTTGTACAAAAGGGCTGGCAGACGGTTGGGCAGACTAGACAGTGTGATCCCATCAGTCTTTGTTCTTTATAAAACCAGGCTAAAAATGAGTTTTTTCTCAGTGCGAGTGAGTTCACATTCTTTCTAAGAGCTCTTTGATGATCAAACGTTTTCTTATTTTATGATGTTTTATACTCCCTTCCCAAAATAACAGATTTCCTAATGGAATCAGTTAGGCTATTATTTCTAACATCCTCTGCCACAATCTGACAGTGTTTCCTCTAAGTCCGGCTTTGCAGATTTTACCATACTTTTTCTTGCACAAGGCAGAAGGAGTTTGGGATCCAAATCTGCCACAGAGTCAGGAAGAAGTAAGAATCATCGTCTCTTTTAGGTTGGAAAGGACTTCTTGAGATCTTCTAGTCCAAGCCTTCCATTCAAGCAGTTTCACCTAGAGCAAGTTGTCCGGGTGGTTGTCCAGGACTATCTCCACGTGGGTTTTGAATATCTCCAAGGATATCTCACAGCCTCTCTGGGAAACCTGTGCTTGATTTCCTCCACAGTGAAGTTTCCTGATGTTCAGATAGAATCTTCTGTGCTTAAGTTTGTCCCCATTGCCTCCTGTTCAGTCAATGGGCACTGCTGAAAACTCCCACCAAGTGTTTATACACACTGATAGGGTTTCCCTGAGCCATCTCTTCTACAGTCCCTTCTCTCTCAGTCTTTTCTCATACATTGGATGCTCCAGTCCTTTACGCATCTTCACGGCCCTTTTCCAGATACGATATAGGCATAAGTACATCCATATCTTTCCTGTACCAGGGAGCCCAGAGCTGGACACATCATTCCAGTGCTGAGTAGAAGGAAAGGATCACATCTCTCGACCTGGTAGCAATATTCCTCCTAATCCAGCCCATGAAGCTGCTGGCATTCTTTGCTGCAAGGGTATGTTGCCAGCTCATGATCAGCTTGAGTTCCACCAGGACCCCAAGGTTCTTGGTGGATCTACTTTCCTGCTGGCTGGACTCCACAGAGTACTTGTGCATGGGGTTACTCCTCCCCAGGTGCAGGATTTTCCATTTCTGCTCGAGATTCTTTTGTGATCTTCCTCTCTTCATACTTTTCCAGCCTGTAGATGTCCCTCTGAATGGCACCCAAGTGTCTGGTGTACTCTGTTCCATTGCCCAGGTCATTAATGAAGCTACTAAACAGTATTAGCCACAGCACTGACCTCTGATTTATAGAACCATAGAAATTATTTGAGTTGGAAGGGACTTTTAAAGGCCATCTGGTCCCACTCCCCTGCAATGAACAGGGACACCCACAGCTCAGTCATGTGCTCAGAGCCCCGTGCAGCCTGACCTTGTGTGTCTCCAGGGATGGGACACCCTGAAACTGGACTTTGTGTTGCCTTTGACAACCCTCTGGGTCCCTCCTCTCAAGCTACTGAGACAGAAGTACAAATTTCATGTTGTTGAGTGGTTATTTTATCCACTTTCTGTTCAGATTTCAAATAGAGGAGTTCCAGACTAACAGTCTCCTTTTACCCCTAAAAAGATGGCATGCAAAGGAAAGTTTGCTGTTACTTTTTTGATGATCTTTATTGGTTCTTAGCAACCACGATCTATGTAAGACAATAAAACCTGTAATGAGTTCCAGTACTGCTCCTTTGTACATGCATCGCTGATGGAAAGCACCACTGGGCTCTGCCATTCAGCAGCTCCTGCCAAGAGCTATCAAAGCTGGCAGCTGTTCTACAGTCTGGATATTTTTCACTTGTGCATAGATAACTGGTGCAAAGTTGAGGCAGCAGCCTTTAGAAGAATTTCTTGGAACTTCCCTGAATGCAGTATGTAGCCTGGCATTAAAACCTTCCAGAAGAACAAGGTTAGCCAACAGTAACTTCTCCATGAGCAAATCAATGAAAGATTCAAGGTCCGTCCAGAGAGACTAATTATAAAATGAAAGCCAAGGAGGCAAAGAAGCATTCAGAGTGGATAAAAAAGGAATTAGTTGGGAAAAATAACACAAAATGCCTCAACACATGGGTTTCCTAATGTTGGCTCGATAGATCTGACATTTATTTGTTGGAGAAGAAGGAGAAACGTCTCTCTTGTGGGTCTGACCTTCTTGCTCTCTTTTTAAGAGGTTTCAAATATTGGAAGTTAACGTTTCTTGGAGGAACATGACATCTAATCAAAACCCAGAGATTTTTAGCCACTTTATTCTACAGGACATGGAGATGTGTAAGTTAGTCAGCCCTGTCTTATGTGCCTTTTTGTAGCAAGGCTTCTGTTAAAAGACTTCCTTGTAAGCATCTCTCCTTGAGTTTCTCACGGTCCCGCTTCAACCATGCTTACAGTATTTACCCTTTTGGTTTGGCTTACGCATTTTTTACATTGAGCAATGAAGCCTAAATTTGGGCATTTGATTTTGCTAGATAATAGGTGGAATCTGACAATGTTTCACTGAGTAGCCTTGCTGTTTATTTTATTGTAATGTGGAGGGGATTGTTTACCTGTCCGAGCGTTCCTACCTTATTTCTCTTTTCTATCTAGACACATGAACAGTTGAGATATCCAATACCTGTCCCACTCTACGTTTCCTTAACAGCCCTAAATTGCAGTTCTCAAGCTCTTCCTCCTCTCTCATAACCCTGAATTACAGACACTTCACCCAGAAATCAAATTTAAAATGGTAAAGAAGCAGCATCACTTTCATCCAACATAACACATGCACAGTGCTTGCAATACGTCTCTATCTGAAGCACCTACAAAATCACATCTTATTTCTGATTTGGCAGCTGCAGCTTTTGTTACCCAGGGCAGGGAGAGCCCTTCAACCCTACAGCTGGGCACCCTGGGTACCTGCTCTGGAGGAGGCAGGTTGGCCAAGCTTCCAACCCCCCCCAAGGCCATTTGCTGTGACTCTCTCCTGCCTTTCCTCTGGAAGCTCCAGGCTTTGTCAGACCTTTCTTGAAACAGCTGAAGATGGGAAAAGAGGGAGACCATGCACAGCTGTCCTGTGCCAGTGCCACCCATTATCACCTTGTTCCAAGCTTGCCTTGAATTTGTTATCCCCAGATCATTTAAGTGTCAAAATGGAGTTTCTCCCTGCACCTTGTTCTTTGAAAACCCTAAGGGATCCATCCTACTCTCACCTCCATGTGTGAGATGAAAGTCACATGGACATAGCTGGGTTTACACGCTGTATCTGAGAACAGGAGCAAAGCCCACTTTTCAGCTTAACCATGCAGCTTTTGGTTTTTTTTCTGTTTTGCTCATAGGTGCACAGCCATCTGCCCCTCTACTACAGTGCTGTCTGCCATCTGTCCTAGGAAAATAAAATAACTGTAAACTCCAAATGCTCACAGGCTGCAGAGTTAACAGCTGAGATGGTACTGAGCATGCTGAACAGGAGGCAGCAGATTATTAATTTTGGCTGATACTTAACCTGAGTTACTTGGGCACATTTGACCAAAGGAAAGTTTAAATGATGGAATGAGCAGAGATGATGGTTAGGGCTGCACAGTACCTGAGTACCTGCCTGAAGAGATCTCCGTTGCCTTCAGGAGTGTGGCATAGAGGCTTCAATGGAAGGAACCTCCACCTCCAGGTGCTGCTGATATTAGAGGGCGGTGCTCAGATATCTGGGTATCAAGGTATTTGGTTCAAGGATAACTGGCTGCTAACAAGGCAGTGTCCCATAGTGCTGGCCTGGCCAGCACCCTGCATCCTGCTAGGACACGTGGAGAGTTGGGCTGTGGCCATCTACAGATCTGCTCCCTCTACAGGGTTGAAGTGCTCATCAAGGAACTGCCCTTCCTCCTCGGATTCTCCTCTTTGGGTCCTGACTTGCCCTAGTACATACTCCAGCTACATCATAGAATCTTTTGAGTTGGAAGGGAACTTTAAAGGTCATCTAGTCCACCTCTCCCGCAATGCACAGGGACACCTATAGCTTGATAGGGTGCTCAGAGGCCCATCCAGCCTGACCTTGGGTGTCTCCAGGAACTGGGCACCCACCACCTCTCTGGGCAACCTGTGCCAGTGCCTCACTGCCCTTGTCAGATATAAAGGAGAAGCATTTAACAATCTAAATCTCCCCTCTTAGTTTGAAACCATTTCCCCTTGTCCTATCCAAACAGACCCTGCTAAAGTGTCCTCTTAGAGCCCCCCTTTAAATACTGATCATCCCAGCAAAGGCAGTGCCCGGGGTGCCAAACCGTGTTCACTAATCGCGGCATTTTTAACAGAGGTGAAATACAGTGGGCTCTGATATTTCTCAGGCATCTGCTCTCTGCAAGTCACCAGCCAACACACAGGCGGGGGGCCCGGTACGATCCTTCAGATGGTGCTATGCTTATTTTCAGTCTTTCTTCCTTTCCTGCTTGTGGTAAGGAGCCAGACAGTAACAGGCATGTCCTGCCCTGTTCCCCCACACCGCTTCAGGGCAGCGGGGGGTCTGTGAGTACTGCAGCATCTTCAGAGAAAAAAGCAACTATCCCTAAAAGCCCTTGATTACCTGCTGGGAACGTAGCAGAAGGCTGGTGTCGAATGCAGATGATAGCTTTGTGGGCCTAAAACGTTGAGGACAGAGCTCCTTCTTGAGGATTTCACTCCACCAAGAGCTCTTTTTCGCCTAGTTTAACTCCAAAGGATTTTAATAGCTCTGGCCTTGATCTCTTCACCAGCTCATGAATGACAGCTGCAGGAAGAACTATAACATTTTAATTGACATTTGTGTTTAGAAGCTCAACTATAATTAGAGGCAAGTGAATCATCTGCAAGAAATAATTAATTCAGGCAGTGCTGCTTTTCTTCCTCTTCGTGAATTTTCTATGAACAGGTTGCTACATTCTCAAGACCATTCCTCATTCTTAGTCACACATTATCTCTTGGTTTGCTGATGGCTTGCAGCAGACAGTGGCAGAGTCTGGGATTTCCCACGGCTCTGATCAGTGACACAAGTTGCATGCTGGTGTTCCCAGTCCTCAGTTAGATGACGTAGGGAAGTTATGTGGCATCGACCGTGTGAATTTTATATCCAAGTATAGAAACACTGCTTAAAGCAGTTGTGATGTGTTGGAGAGCTGAGATCTGTGCAGTGCCCAGCGCCTACTTCTCCAAGGGTTTGGCTTCAGACACTGTGGAATCATTTTGGGGGGTTGGAACTTGATGACCCTTGGGGTGCCTTCCAACCCAAGCCATTCCATGATTCTGTGATGTAGGACTCCCTCAAGTAAACTCCAGACAGTGCTTTATCAACAACCCACCACTCCCAGGCCATGAAGGATGAAACTCTGGGCCTACAGCCAGTTCTCAAGTCATCCATCCAGCAGAATGGAGGAAGGATTCTTGGTGAATTTGTTTTCCTGTTGCCTTGGTCTTGCAAGGGCACAAGACTCCAGACACCCTAATTTCCAAGCCTCCAGCTTTGGGCTCTCGTTAGAAGTTGGAGACATGTTCTCTGAACAGGAAGGTTGACCAGACAGTCTCTGTACAAAGCAAGGGCCAGTGTTCCTAGGGTGCTGGTGAAGTGGGGAGAAGGTAGGGTAGATGTGGCGCTTAGGGGACATGGCTTAGTGGGCATGGTGGTGATGGGTTGGTGGTCAGACTAGATGACCTCAGAGGTTTTTTCCAACCTCAGTGTTTCTATGCTTCTGTGAAGGTGGCTTGTTCTTTTGCTTTGGGTCTAGGCAAGCTGGTTCCTCCATCCTGAGGAGCCCGCAGTTTTCCAGAGGTGTCTGCTGTTTCCTGAGCATGTGGAAATAAGAGGACAAAGGATCACCAGTAAAAGCATTTCATTTCCTCCCAGTCTCCTTAGTTTCATTTCATCTGCCAGGAGCAAGTATTGCTGGAAGCTTTACAATAAAAAATTGCCTTGGTTCAAAAGCTGGAGGAAATGTTCAGGATGGAGAGTCTAGGGATGCCTCAATTATCTGAATGGGAAGGAAATGACCCAGGAAATCAAAGTGAAAATAAGAACATCAGTGCAAACTGATAGCGGATCAACCTCAGGTTACTTTAAAGAACTACACCCACAAATGGATTTTGTCTTTGGAGTCTGAATGCCATCAAGACAGTCTCTGTGACAGCGGTGACATGCTATGTGCATTTACGAGGGACTGGCAACCTTCCCTCCACCAAGAAAAGCAATCCATGTCTGGAGGCTTAGCCCAAAGGCTGGGAAGCCCTGGGTGTGTGGTCAGGAATTGTGGCAGAAACCAGATCATTTCCTGCCCTGCCTCATCAGCTCGTCCTAGCTCAGCCTCCTTCCCTCAGATTGGCCATGATTCTCTTTCTTATATGGATTTCATTTTTTCAGAATTTTATTTGTTTTCTAACAGTTCTCTTTTAAGTTCTTGTTTGCTGTTTTGCATTTAAGCTTATTTCTCCCTAAGAGCTTGATGCAAAGCCCAGTGAAGCCATATTTGCCCTGAGTAATTGTTATGTCTTTAACGGTCTTAATATGGCTTCTTAAACAAGTTGTGCGTTTTTCATCTGGGAGTATCAATAAGCAAGTGCTGACAACACTTTCAGTTTTTATTAACTTGTTATTAGTGGCCTAGACAAAGAACTTGCAGTTTGTACATAGCTGTAGAGTCTAATCTAATCTGATCTATCTATCTGATATACTTGCCTGGGCAATCAGCCACAGCTTGGTAGCTGTGGAGTATGAAGTTCATCTGCCAAATAGCTGAAATGACAAAAAGGACAGAAGCTGAAAAGCAATTATTAATTGATGTGTTTTTGATTGAAGTTAGCTGCTATTGATCATCTCACTGCTTAAGTGAACGAGGCTCATAATGTAATCTTCATGCTGAACATTGATGCACCATGCACCGTGCACCTTCCTCATTGATCTGCTGCACATTGGCAAAGTTATTTAGCATCTCATTACATAAAAATCAATGATGAGATTGTATTACACAATCTGAGGCCCAACTGTGGCACTTCTCTTCAAATATGTAGCACAGTCACCACAACAGAGGAATTCATTTGAGGGGCTCTCAGTCGCCATCAATCTGTGGGATGCGTATGCATATGTGCGTGTATAAAATTAAAAGAAGTAACTGCTACTTGGAAATCATTATACCAGCTGATAAGCAGTTTTATAAGATATTTTATATTAAAATCCGCCGAAATGTTTTCCTAAATTCTTCTGCATCTTCTGTGTGAAGTTGCCGTAATTCACTCTATAGAGATTTTTATACTGCACCATATGCTTTCAAACCATAGCTGTTTTACATCGTTAACATAACCACGGGATAAAATTAGAGCAAGGTCTTCATATGCTGTCCCATCATGGCACTTCGCCAGCTCATAGCCGAGCTTGGAACTGGCTGTGGGTGGACTGGTGCACGCACCATCAGATTTCATAGCGGGGCCTTTGATGAGCAGTAGGACTGCTCTGCTGCAGATCCCGGGGTGGAACCACCCATGAGCACGTCCTGATTCAGGCTCACGACCCAGCAGCACTGGGGAGCAGAGCATCTGGCTGAAAGCAAGGACCATGGTGCACATATTGCCTCTCCACTGCCGTGATTGATTTGGAACAGCCTGCCCAAGAAGTGGTGGGGTTACCATCACTGGAGGTGTTCTGGAGCCGTGGGGATGTGGCTCTGAGGGTTGTGGTTATGGGCATGGTGGGGGTGGGTTGGGGTTGGACTTGGGGATCTTAGAGGTCTTTTCCAACCTTCATGATTCCATGATCCACTATGCTGATCTCATATGTTTCTTAACTTCTTCACCACCCAAATACCTCTGGATTTTATTTTCATCCCATCATCTAGCACATCCTTTAGCAATGGCATGGAAGCAGTTTTTCACCTTTCCTCTTTCTGCCTCCCTATCCGTCTTCGCAAAATCGTCTTAACACCAGCTCAGAAGTTTGTTTCAATTAAATCTGCTTGGAAAAGGTTGTCCACACACTGTGGCAGCTTCTATCTAAGCATCATGTTTATGTAGATTTTTTTTTTCCCAAGGTTTCTAAAACATACAAATTATTTCCTGGATATTTTCTCAAATTCTGACAAAGTAGCTCCACTCCATATGTTCCTGATTCATATATGTCACAGGCTGAAAATCAGCTTCAGGACTGCAAGAACTGCATTCTGGCTTTATACAGCTCTCTTTTATCTGCTGAGCAACTTGATGTTGCTCAAATGTGGGTCTGTTTTTTCACATTGACAATAGCTGGAAAGTTGTCCACCCATTTTCAGGTTGGGGAAAACATCACTTCTTGTGCTGAATTGAGCATTTTGGGTTCT
The DNA here is from genome assembly GCF_002078875.1 of Numida meleagris. Lineage (NCBI taxonomy): Eukaryota > Metazoa > Chordata > Aves > Galliformes > Numididae > Numida > Numida meleagris. The sequence continues at coordinate 10,644,363 of NC_034422.1, forward strand.
TCATTGAAAATTTTAATTTGAATGAAAGAAAGCTGTGTTTGTATCTTTTGCTAATGCCTCATTTCTCTAACAGCAGCTCCCTCCTGGGCAATTATCCGTGATTCCGTTTGTGGTTAGTCCATTTAGCTACTAATACTGCTGAATACTTCTCTGTATCTTCATTTCTAAGAAAGCCAAATGTTGTACTGGGTACTCATCTGCCCATTTGTCCATCCATCCATCCATCCATCCATCCATCCATCCATCCATCCATCCATCCATCCATCCATCCATCCATTCATGCATATATCCACCCGTCCACCCATCCACCCATTCATCCTTTCTATTTCCCATCCTTTGGTGTAACTGAACACTTCCCAGGTAAATCAATTCTCCATCAGTATGGAGACTCACTCATTCACAACAGCTGAGCACACTAAAAGCAGTTTCTTGCCATAAAAATCATTTGATGCTGTGGGTGAATTACCAGTCCTTGTAAACTCTGTGCTTCTAGATGTAATTTATCCTAATTTAGCTCTTGTATTGTCTCGTGTATTGTCTCTGAATAAGGCAATCTTGAAAATGCAGTCTCAGATACAGTAATGCATACTGAAAGCCTGCAGTGGAGTTATCCTGCAGCTTATCTTCTCTACCTGCTGATGCTAATCAAGAAGGCTTTTTTTTTTTTTTTTTTTTTGGAGCTGGCAAGTCCTTGAAAAATATTTTCTTAATGGCTTTTGTCCAAAAAACATATTTTGCCAGGAAAAAAATAGCAGCATTCAATTTTTGTCTAGCATTGGACAATTCTTATTTTGGGGACAATTTTTAACAACCGTGCGTAGATTGCTCTGAGACTGACTTCCCTGTCCCACCTGCACCTAGCATCTCTACCACTCCTCTCTGTGGACCTTGGACCTTGAGGAGCAGCACTTGTCTTTGCCACGAAGTATCTCCCATAGCAGATGCTGCGATTCCACGTAAGTGTCTCGACACCCCTAGTCAATTAACTAGCACAAGTGTTCCGCTTCTTTCTCCCAGAAAGTGATAAGCACATATAATGTCTCATTGACCATGTCTTGCATCCTCTTTTTAAATCAGAGCTTCCCACAGCATGGTCCTTCTTGGGACATGGCAGCTGGGTAATGGGAACATGTCAAGGAGCCTGCCTGGGCATGGGAGCCCACCATCCAGGCACTCATTGGGTCAAGGGTGGTCTTTCCCACTAGCTTGCAGTCCATCACTCTAGATCAGAGTTTCCCTCTTACTGACATGCTGTGGACCACACTGGTCCCAGAGACACAGAGGGAAGGAGGAAGCAGCCTGTACTGAAGTATGGGACCTCCTGCATGGAGATCACCTCTGTTATTTCAGGTGTTGTAACTCCATCATGGCACCAAACACCGGTGTGTGTGAGTGCACATGTGCTTGCCCACACATACAGGGTAGCAGCAGTGCCCAGGAAGATGCTCTGACTCCTGTACCCACAGCAATCCCCCGTATCGTTGGCACATTGGGGATGGATTTCTATATCCATCAACTTCCTCACTTTGCAGTCTGTCACCGGACTGAAATGCATGCTCAGCTCTTTGCACAGGGACACTGCTGAGCTGCCGGCTGCTCGGCAGCACTGCCCTACAGACCGAGGGCAGAGCTTCCCCCTCAGAGTTCCCTGGGGTTTTCCCTCTGCTCTGGCTCCTGTCTGGAAACCCATTTTAGCTCTCCCACAATTGACCCCACTTATGTGGCACTTAACCACGAATTACAGCCAGCAATTTGGAGCTTCTGTCACTGGTTATTTACATGTGTTTATTCCTGGGTATCACCCTACTGCTCCAGCCTCAGAAGCTGGTAAAAAAGCAGCAATTAGCAAAGAAATACACGCATGCAATTTACTCCTGGTGTAATAGCTCAGGGCCCTGGGGGCATGACTCCAGCTGAGAAAGGCTCTGCTCTCTCCTCCCTCCCTCCCTCCGACCTGGCTGTGAGCTGTGGATATGTGGCTGTGCTGAAGGGATGCCAGCAGGTCCCTGCACTTCCACGCCACTCCTGTTGCTAAGGCAACTCCATCTTTTGGCTGCCAGCACTGTGATCCGGACCCGTGCTGTGAAACTGTGAGCGGGTGGCGGCAATAACGAGGCAGTGAGCTGCAGCCTGCATGGCCCTGTTGGCCTTGGCTGGCTATGGTGGAGGTGACATCTCCATGGGGAAGCTGGCGTAGGGCCCGTCGTGGCCGTGGGCAGTGTTCTCCATCCAGCATCTCATGGGAGATGACTGTGCTGAGGGCCATTCCCCTTGGGTGCCCAGGAGTTGGCGATGTGGAGAGGATGCCCAGCAGAGGGGAGCATAGCTCAGCTGTTCTGTGGGGTTTGGTGGGCTGCTGTGGTGGGCACAGAGCTGTGGGCATGACTCTGAGGGTACAGGGCTGTGGGGTCTACCTGGTGTCCACGAGCCAAGACATCTGCAGGCTGTATGGGCTGTTCTGGAAGGTTAGTTTGAAACCATTTCCCCTTGTCCTACCACAGCAGACCTTGCTAAAGAGTCTGTACCCTTCTTTCTTACAGAGCCCCTCTAGATACTGAACACCCACTCTCAGGTCTCCCTGGAGACTTCTCCATGCTGAAGGTCCCAGCTCTCTCAAGATCTTCTTTATGGCATGTGCCTGGTCCTCCCTACTGCCCTGTGGCACCTGCTACGCAGAGGGCGGCTCTGTTAGAAGACAGCTCAGTATCTTATCCCTGCGAAAGACCTTCTCCAAGGCTTGGCTCTCTGCTGCCTTTCAACAGGATTCCTCATTGCCTTACCTTTGGGTTTGGCTTTTGGGAAGATGTGTTGGCATAACCTTGTCCTGGAGGGAGCTGTGTTTTAGCTTGGCTTTTCCCTTCAGCTTTGAGCTGTGTGTGCCAGGACATGCTCTGGTTTGGATGGAACAAACTAGGCCCCAGCGGTAGGTGCCTCCCCTAGGGAAGTTTCTAAATCTGCACTAACTCTTTACATCAAATATGTTGCTACTTTTATCAGAAGTTTTTCTTATCTGCTCCTAGCAAGGAATCCCACACACATCATTTCATAGCTCTGGTTGCTTTAAAATACCCAAAAAAGAAAACAGAAGGCATTAAATCAGCTCTAGTGTTTGACAAAACAGTCTATATTATTTATTTACATCTGGCTGAAGCTTTTGACTGATGCCTTTTCACAGTAAAATACGATAGGAAATATTCATTTTGATGCCACGTTCCATTTTTAAAAGGGGATTCTAAAAGGAAGTACTTCATTTCAGCTCAAAAGTTTGCTATAAACACAAAATATCCACTTCAGAAATCGGAACGGAGCCCAAAAGGGAGGAGAACAGCGCTGTTTTATAACCTTTCTCATTCCTGCTAAGGAGGAAGACTCGCAACAGCCCTCTTCAGACTTGCTCTACCACCCAGCTTGAGCAGCGGTCCCCTTTGGGATTTGTGTTTGTGCATCTATGAAAGCAGCTCACAATGATTAATCTTTGTTGTACTTCCTAGTGCTTCTTGGTGGTGGTTTCATTCATGAGCTGATGCTCAGTCCTTTAAATGGATTCATTATTCATATGAGTGCTATAAGTGCAGGTAAATAATTTTTGTTCTCCGGGGTTGCAAAGACTCTTTGTTTTGACGATTGACTGCTAATTAGTATTTGTTGTGTGTGGTGGGTCAGGGGGACAATTCCTGCCCCTCCATTGGGTTACTGAGTCTTTTTTACCAGGAGTGCAACAATTAATGCTGAGTGAAAAACAGACAAGACTGCCTTCAGCATCCAAAAATAATGAACTACATGCAGAGACAACGCTGGGAGAGAGCCGACAAACACAGCAAAACCAACAGAAAATAATTAACAGTTTTCCATTACTTGTGTGGAGTGTTTAGTCAATATTTCATGCTTTTTTCAGCAAACGGGAAGGGTAGAAATTTACTTTTGATGTTCTGATAGTAATGACATACATTCAGCAGCTGGAGCTGAAAGAAAATACACTGGGTATTATATGACTTGTTAGGAAAGTCATGAGAATCATAGACAGCAAGGATTCCCAAGCAAGCATGCAAACACACTAGATGCTAAAGTTTGTGCTACTTCCTGGAAGCAGCCTCCTTTCCTCAAACGCTGGATGGAGATGGAGATCTAAGCAACCTCACCAAGCAACCCAGTCTTGGAGTGTCTTTCATTGGTACACCATGGCTGCGGCGGAGATAGTCCTGCCTGACAGAGTAAAAGCTGAGCAGGGCCCATGTTTTACACAAAGCAAGGTTCATTTGTATAGAAATGAGCTGCCGTGCAAGAGATAATGGTTTATTATTGCACTTTGCAGGTCTCCATTCATTCTCAGCTCATGTGACTCTGGCTACAGCCAAGTCAGTTTGAATTAATTTCCCACGTATGGCTCCATGAGACAATGCATCAGATGTTTTAATAAAATTCAGACAGCCTGCAGCTATCAAGGTCCTTTCAGACACTAATTAGGGGTTTCCATTAAAAAAACCACAATCCTCCTCCCCCCCAAAAAACCCCAACAAGAAACAACAGCAATCAATTTTCCTGGTACTGTCCTTTTGCAATTCTGATACTTGCCATTTCATCCTCCTGGAAGTTTATAAATGCCTGCCTTTAATATTTAACATGTAGTACATTGGTTTATGAAGGATTAGGCAGATATTACAGTCAGCCCAGTGCCAAAAGCACTCTGTTTTGCTTTGTTCAAGATGGCTCTCACATCTGCTTTGTTTCACCCGCTCTTGCCTTTGTTTTGCTCACTAGCTAAACAGAAATAAATGTCATTATCTTCATTCAATCCTTAAATAAACCCTGTGGTCCTCTGCCTGTGAATTAGCCACTTCCTATCATTTGCCGATGCTTTACTTTGATATTACACGCATGTTCACTAATGTTTTAAGAGCTTTAGTGTTTCCCCAGCAGTTAAGAACTGCATGCTATTTGGCTGGGACATAACAGCCAATTGAAGTGAAGGTTCAACCAGCCCAGGCATTTCAGCTCGCTTTCTTCTTGCTTGTGGTTTCAAAAACCAGTTGACCAGGTCAGAGACCTCATGAGGACTGTGATGTCAGTGCCTGACAGTTAAGGTTATCAGCTGTCACTGTTCTCCTGTTTGGTCAGGCTGGGAGCAATAGATGAAGCTTTGATTTGTCTTTGTCTTAGGACAAACCACCATGATCCCAAGCCTGCTGGCATCCCAGAGCTCTCTCCCAAGGCACTTCTGAGCAGCCATAGGGTGATTCAGGCTCGGGACAGAGCTGAATCACAGCCAAGGTGGATGGCCATGATGAGGATTGTTGCGTGGGGCCTATTTGCCATGATCTGTACAAGACCCCACAGCAAGGCCTGGATTTGCCTTTGTTGTGAACGTGGGCTCCTCGCTTGAGTGATGCTCTCTGCCATCTGGGGCAGTGTGTCAGTGGGGAGCTAAGTGAAGAGTCTGGGATGGCCGACAAGGGGACAGAGACAGCAACATATGCTTCAGGTCCAGCAGGGTACCTTCTCCATATGGGCTTAATCCCATCACAGCTTGGGATGCAGACCTAACCACTGAAAAAAGCAGTCCAAACAGATGGATCAGCCTGGACTTGATCTGAAGGGACACCAGGCTGATTTGCACAGTCAGAAGTGTTGCATCCATCCCAGCTGCACCCAAGCTGGGTCCAGGAGCTTTTTATGTGCTCCTACAGAGGCCTGGCATGTTCACTGGGCTGCCTACCAACTTTCTACACATCCTTCTTAAGAGCAAAAAAAACCTCCTGGAATTCTTTCTGTAGATGGATGGGTCAGTTCCAACTAGGCTGCAAGCTGTGGGTTTGATGGGCAGTCATGAGCTGCAGTTTTACAGTGGTGACAAGCTTCAGTGGGCAATAAGGAGCACAGACAACACTCACCATGTCCCAGCACTCCCAAACTCTCAGACACGTAGATCTGATTGTAGACCACACTGACATTCTGCACTTGGTGACTCTGAACTCCTACATGGGATATTTTTTGGTTGATGGTGCCATGGAAGTCAGTGCATGGATGACTTCAAAAGAGCATTCATTTCCCTTCCATACACACACACTCTCCAGATCAGAGAGAGACAGCCTTTGCTCCACAATGTCTTACAGGTGGAAAAGAGTGAGCCTGGCAGGTTCAAACACAAAGAAATCTGTATTCATGAATGGAGCTGCCTGAAAGTTCCAGTCTTTGAAAGATTCAACTAGTAGGTCAAGACCACCATTGCTATAACTCCTGCATTTCTGAAATGTGCCCACTGCGTTTGGAATAAAATGTGCTAGTGTAAGTGGTCTATTCCAGCTACTTCATTAGCTGTGCCAATGGCACACTGAGCTGTGCTCACTGCTGTGTGCACTGGCACTCATACCCCATCCTCCCGTGGCCTGAAGTTTTGGATCCGGGCTGTAATAGACTCTACACCCACTGCTGGAACAATGCACTCACATTTATTCAGGGGAGCATGTGATTCTAAGATCCACATGTAGTAATTAAAGAAAAAAAATTATACAAAACCAAAGAGGGTGGAGCCTTTATTTGAGCTGATCCATTCTGTGTTAAGACTTGTTAGGAAAGTAATTTGGGTTACTCATTGAGAGATCTGGCTGTGTGATAGAGCCAGGTGCTGGGGCTTTGCTTCCTTCTGCAGATGTTAGCGTGTTGGACCCCACTCCTGGCTTATCTCTGAAGGGCTTTTCTTCCACAGTGATCCTGGCCTTCCTCTGCTGGTGGTGGCTCTCCCTCCATGTGGTCCCATGGCCCCAAACCTCCCAGGACTGCTTCTGCTCTTGCACACCTGGGTAGTTCCCTACTGTGTGGGTGAGTCTGTGTGTCCACCAGGACACATAGAGTGGTTGGGGACTGGAGAGGAGCGCTTCCCCCTGTGATACCTCCTGAGCGTGCAGCTCTACACCCAGTAGAGTCCCATCAGGGTTGGCCAACCCAACTCTGTGCAAATTGGAGATTGCAGCCGTGCAACTCCAGGCACCTGCCCCAGCTGCATGGTGTCAGACTGCACAGCCCAACTCTGCACTACTTTGTGTCCCCAGCCATGTGATGGCTGTGGAGGTGACCACTGGTTGCCTTTCCCAGCATGGCACTGTCTCACACATCATGATAAGCGATGCTCAGGTGATTTGATTTCACCATGCTGATGGGGCTCAAGGCAGACCTGTGGTCTCTCTGCATTCCCCCTGGGTCCTTGTAGAAATGAGCAGACCCAGAGCTGGTGGTGACACAGGGGACACCCAGGCAGCTGAGAGACCTCCAGTGGCAGATGCTGTGAGTGCACAGACACACAGGGAGCAGCTGCTCCCACCGTGCATGACTCAGCTGGTGATGTGGGGAAGTTAAAGCCTGAGCAGATTAATTAGTCAGCATTATTTTCAGTTAGCAACTGAATAGCTTACTGTCTAATAGAAACAACTGAATAAATCAATTAACAAATGCAACCCCCAGTAGCTCACTTGCAGGTATTTAAATGAATTACTCCATGTAACTGCTAACTCTTTAGAGAAGAGGCAATTATCTTTACTGCACCTCAGTAATTACTAACTGTAGTACACACCACAAAATTTCGGTGTAAGTCAGAGGACAGTACTGCCAAACCACCTGGCAATCCATGTGGGCAGCAGAACTTGTGGAAGCGGGTCAGCACAGAGCAGAAGCATCCAGCGTAAAACCTGCTGTGCTGTCCATGCGTGCATGACACACAGTCTTACTCTGGAAGGATTTTAAATTAGGAATTCGATCCCATTACACAGGATTTTGCCAGCAAATGCAGCTCCTGCACATTTCTAAATTCCTGTTGTAGAATTTTCATTCACTTTTTTTTTTTCCTTTTTTTTTCCCTTTGGGTAAATGAGATGGAATAGTATCATTGAATCGTAGAACTATTAAAGTTGGAAAAGACCTCTAAGCTCTCCAAGTCCAACCCCAGTGCGTCCCCACCATGCCCACTGACCATGTCCCTCAGTGCCACATCTCCAATGGAACATCTCCCCACCACCCCCTGTGCAGCCTGTGCCAGTGCATCGCTGCTCCTTCTGAGAAGAAATTTGTCTTAATATCCAACCTGAATAAATAGCTGATGGTGGGATGATAACACCCAGATCAAACCCTTCCATCGGGTTTATGTGGAGATGCCTGATGGCCAGCCTTTGTCTCTGAGCTGAGATCATAGAATCATAGAATCATTAAGGTTGGAAAACACCACTAAGATCATCTATTCCAACCATGATGGAGACGCAAGTGTGGAGCTCTCCCTGAAAGTGAAGAGGGTGCTTGCTGCTCAGCTCATTTGAAGCAGAGCTTGTTCCCTAGCTGTTTTGTGATAATCCATGTTCTGAAGGATCTCTTTACAGATCTACCTGTTTCTCCTTCCTTCTGTATCTTCATGAGCCCACTGGGGAGCTGGGACTTCTTCCTCTAGCATCGGGTCAATGCAATCCAGCTGCTGGGAGGTGCTTGGTAAGGCTGAGTTGAAGGCACGTGGGTCTTGATGGTGCTGCAGACACCTCTGGACAGTCATAACCATGTCAGGGACCTGCTGTCTTCACTGGATTTTATGTCCAGCTTCCTTGGGACGGTTCTCCCAATACTGCTGGAGAATGGGTATGGGCACAGGCAAGGTAAAGCAGCGGGAGATCCTGCTTGCACCTTGTCCTTATCATGCCAGAATCACTCTCAGGGCTAAGGAGAGCTCTGTTGAGGCTTGACCTTGCTGTTTGAGCCCTCAGCTGATTGGTATGCTGCAAGCCGAGCAGATAAATGAGTGGCTTAAATGCAGCACCATGTGAGGAATATATGAGAGAGAGTCACCATGGAACAATCCCCCCATAACCAGGCAGGACAAAGCACGCAGACCTCACCCCTGACTGCTACACAGAGACTCCTAAAAACCTTCCTGAATCTGGAGAGAGCCCAGTGTGTCCCTTGGACTGCAAAGAACAAGACCATGAAATCTCTCTGCCAGACACAGAAATGCTTTGTACTACACCTGGGTCACCAGGACCATGGCAGATGTTGGCTCCAGTGCTCTGGAAAGCCAGCACCTACTGAATGAGTGCCCTGAATGGGGTCCCTCTGGCTGAGCGTTGTGTTGCAATGGGCTGGGCAACCTTCGCATGCATTGTGGGGTACTGCAGGTGGGGCTGGGCAGCCAAAGATGTCCCTGAAAGGATCAGGGAGGTGCTTCTGGGGTCCTGCCCACAGATGCTGTGGGTGCCAGGAGCATGTTGCTGGCCTGGCAGTGCTCACTACAGGAGGTGCAGGGCTGAGGTGGTCTTAACCCTGTCACACTTGCCTGGAGACATCTTAGGAGGAAAGTGCAAAGCTGAGTTGAGTGAGACCCTGCAGAGGAAGTGTGCCAGTTTCCCCATTCGCAGCAGCTGTTCCAGTCCTGCTCTGCCTCTCCCACTTCAAGCTTTGCTGACGAAGCTGAGGAAGGTCTCAAGCATTCAGACCATTGCCACTGAGGCCCTTGCAGATCAGGGCATGCCAGTACCAGCATGATGTGCGGCAGCCCCTTGATCTCCTCTCCCCAACCTCCTCCTGCTCCTCGTTTTGCACTCCCTTTCTCTCCCAGTTCTGCAGAGCATCTTTGCGTTCCCTCTTGCGGGGGAGAGGATTTGTGGAGCTGATTGGCGTGACAAGCCGCTACCAACCCACAGCAGCAGGTTACCCCGCCGCGCTGCGAGCGGCCGTAATGAGACGAAATAATGAGCTACGGAGAGCCCAGCCCAGCCTGCGTGGCAGCACAGTGACAGATCGCTGCTCAGATCTGCCCGGCTCATGCGCAGCGCCGCGTCCCGTGGGTACCACCACCACGCGCGGTAATGAAGCTGCGATGCGACGGAGGAACCCACTCCCCAGCAACGGCATCGGGGTGGGGGGGAGGTGGGGGTCTGCGCTCTGAATGGCCTCACCTCTCATCCCCGCAGACGCTGCTCCAGCACATGGTGGAGTCAGGGGGGAGGAATTACAACAAAAAATCCGCCAGAATTGAAATAAATCCCGGCCTCCGCCAGCAGCACAGGTAGTTTCTAATTAGCGCGGTGCCGGCTCCGGCTTGCGGTTTGGTCTGGGGAAAATGAACACTCCCGCTGCAGCTCCGCTCCGTTGCTGGCACGCAGCGGGGAGGTGCAGCTCTCTGTCACCTCCGCTGCCTCCAGACATCTCTGAAGCCCTCCTCTGTGCTGCTGCGGGGCTGACAAAAATAGGCCGGGATCACGAACCTGGCAAAAGTTTCCAGGCGAGTTTTACTCCAGTTTGAGAGCAGATCTGGGGCTGTTTCTCTCCCTCTCGGTGGGGATTTAAAGTGATTGCATCAAGTCCTCCCATTAACCGCCGATGTGATTAATGTCTCCTGTATTGTTATAAAGTGATTCTGTGTTGTAGATCTTTCTGAATGCCTCCTGAATTTATTATTTCCTTGTCCCAGTTGCTATTGGTGACGGCCTTGGTAAAATCCCTAGCAACATATAGAATGCAACATACATGGAAATTAGTTGAATACTTATCAGTATTATAGTCATAAAAGGCCCTATTTATTAAATATATGGCTAAAGTGACACCTTAACAGCCAGGGGTGCTAAATGACATGGGTAACATTCATTTGTATGTTGGTACATTGGTACGATAGTGCTCCGGCGATGGCGAACTTTATTGCCAACATCAAATTAAGATATATTGTGGGTAACATCATTAGGGCTGGTTGGACTGAACGGAATTTAAATAACGTCTTTAAGATGCAGATTTTTCTGCTGCTTCAAAACACTCCCCAGCTAATCTCCCGTGGCCCAGAGTAGCTAGCCAGTGAGTGCAAGTCTTCACTCAGAGAAGTGCCCTGATTTAATGATGTCCTTCTGTTGAGATTACCTACAGCTCCTGAGCAAGACCTGGAAGAGGCTGCTGTGCTGAATAAAGCTTCCTGGTGGGTAAGATCAGTGCCTTTGCTGAGATGAATGGAGAGCTCACTATTTAACTCATCACAGGGAAGGAGACGAGATCATGGGACGAACACTTCTGATTTGGGGAGTTCTTTAATGTGACAGCCAGAGCAATAACAGAATGGAGATGGGACACGTGCTTCTTCTAACGGAGAGGAGAGAAATGCTGAAAGCCGTGGAAGGTTTTTCACCACCCAGGGACTTAAGGAGCTATCAGGTGATTTCTTCTACAAGAGCAGCTTTAGATGAGCCATGAGTTACAGAGTTTGAGGCACAGAGTGGGATTCTCCAGCCTGAATCATGCAGGAAGTCAAAGAAAATCCTCTGAAGTTGAAATGTCTAGATAGCTCATAGCAGAGGTGGTCGTTGGCCCATGACAGCACTGTGCAAGGTGTGCCCGGTCTCTTCTGCCCCTTTGGAGGAAACAATCAGTACTTCTTGACCAGAGAGATGATGGATGCCCCATCCCTGGAGACACCCAAGGTCAGACTGGACAGGGCTTTGAGCGCCGGATCAGCTGTGGGTGTCCCTGTGCATTGCAGGGGAGTTGGACCAGATGGCCTTTGGGGGTTCCTTCCAACTCAAATAACTAATGGTTCTATGATTCTTGTAGGCTCTCGTAAAGGAGAAAACAAGCATGTCCTGGGGAAAACCTGGGGTCCGGACATCCTTGAGGCCACTCCAGAAAGATTCTTGCACCACCTGGCATGCCAGAAAAGTGTGGAAGTATGCAAAGACCACAAAGAAAAGAGGTGGTAGGGCCATCATGCAAATATTTCTGTCCACGTAATGGGGTCTGTCAAGCCCCAAGGCTTCATCGGTTGATGAAAAGTAGCGTAATAAATCATACAGTTTGCAGGCAGTCGCTTAAAACACAGTGCTTCGGAACAAATAGGACACATCATCTCCCACTGAATACACTACACAGTGGAATTTGTCACCGTGGGACGGCAGCCAAATACTTGGCAAGAGTTGGAGTGGAGCCTTTTCTGTAGAAACAAGGCCCCACCAGGGAGCCTGGGAGGATGCAAGGGAAGTACTGAAGAGGGATGGATGCTTGTGCTCCTGAAGTTGTGCTGATCTCTTGTCATTAAACACTAAGAAAAGACCCCAGTTGGGGAAGAGGCTGGTTTCATTTCTTCCTGCAGCTTCTTGCAGATGGGAAGCCTCCAGTATCTGCACAGCCATTGCTGGTGGGTCCATTCTCAGCACTTCACATAGGGAACCAAATCTCATAGTGCTGAGGAACAGTCAACACAGCCATTCTTTCTACACAAAAATGGGGAAATACAGTGCAAATGCTGCCCTAAATCAAGGCTGCAAAAGGAATCTGTGATTCCAACACCCACAGACAGGGCTGCAGAACCTCTGTTTCCCAGCCACCAGGCACTGGTGCTGCGTGAGCCCTATATCCATGGATCCCTGAACAAAAATGCAGGTTGCATTGTCACAGATATACGCATCCTGATGCTAGCTACCCCCTGATGAGCACAGCTCTGCACACAGCACAACTTCTGCATGATTAGCAGTATAAAGAAGAAAAGAGACAGAAAAATGCTGTCAGTTTGGGACTTAATCACCTTGGACAGGTAGGTGTGCGGGTTGCATGAGCACTGTTTTTTACTTTTAGTCACCTCCAGAGCTCCAGAAACCTTGCAGAAATACCTCGGAGATCTGTTGATGGAAGGTGGGTCCCAGTCCAGTTGCAAAAAACCCAGAGACATGGACACCAATATATTAAAACAAGCAGAGAACAGCTTTGCAAAAATTGGATTTTCTCATCTAGAAATGCTGCTTTTGTCCTCTGGGTTGGTTCAAAACCCTCTTCCACATGCAGCCTGGGCCACGGCATGGTTCTTAGGTCACTGAAATGGCACCGTTCATTCCAGCCCTCTCAAGGGGAGGGGTTGGGTGTTAAGTCAGCTGCTTGCCCATTTCATAGCTACAACATTAGACACCACTGAGACAAGTGCTGTGGGCCCCACCACAGGATTCTGTGGCTCAGCCCTTCTCTGTGCTTTGCCCCATATTGATAGAAGTGATGCTGCATGTTTGGGCACTGCACTGCTGGGAAGTTGTTCAGCTAGAACAGGTTCACCTTCTTCTGACGTAGGAGAGCTGGCAGTGAGGTTGTGCTACCCACACGAGTAGAAAAGAATTCTGAAGGAAAGAAAACAAAGTGTTTTTTAATCCCTCTAAAAACAAGCCTCACCCTTATGGGCCAGTTCCAGGATTTCTGAAGGGCTCGTGTCTCTTTCAAGGTAGGTGATTTTGCATTCTGCAGTTTGGGTGTTTGATAGCATCTCTCATGCTTTTTGTTGACCTCCTGCTCCCAATCATTTTCTGCAGCCATGAGGGCACCAACCTCTCCAGCTCTGCTCCTTGATGCTAGAGGGAGCTCTGTGAACCGTGTTGGATAGCTAATAGGGCTCCTGAGGGCTTTCTCTGGCAATACGTGGGCCTGTTTAATCCGAGGTTTACCAGGAAATCATTCTGAAAGGAGCTGTCATTTCCTATCTGTGTCTCACCACAAAGCAGCAAGGTCTAGGCAGGGACCCCAGCTGGCCCCACTGGTGGACACAGTGCGTGGTTAGTGATTGCACTTTCTGCCCTAGGGTGATTATTAATGTTCCTTATGCCATATCTCATTGCATCTGCGCGATGATCCCCTTCTATTTATTAGATTGCTGTTTGCACATTCTGCTAATGCACATTCATGATGCGAAAAGCATCTCTGACCAAATCGCAGACTTCTGCTGTTGCATTCATCAGCTGGCACGTGGCAGGGGGAAGGTACCTGCAGATTGACTGGTTGGCCTGACAATTTGAAATAAATTTCAAAGGCCCCAAAGCACACCAAACGACACTGAGTGCAGTTCTGGCAAGCCTTGCCCACAAGGAGTGGGAGATTGAACAGATGCAAACATCTGGTACAGATACACATGGAGAAAGTCAGAGATCCTATTGGTTCTCCCAATCACTAGGTGATGTAAAACCAGATAGCTGTGATACAGGAGGGGTAAGTGAGGCTTGGTTTGGGTGGGACAACAGCTTGCACCCCCTCTCCTAGTAGCTGCTTTTTCTTCCTGACTCTTCCAAAATCCTTGTGCAGGGTATAGAATTGGATGATGCGAGCTTAGCTTGGTAATCTTGTCCTTTTAAAACAGGCCAAAAATGTAAAATGTTTTGGAAAGTAAGCCAAATGTGCATGGTACGGTGCTTTTGCCACCATCTTTGACTTGTGAGATCAGGGCTTCTACTCTGGCTGAGCAATATTTCCCCAAAGCCTTGCCTGCTTCCCCCCATTTCTTCCTTATACTTAGTTCACTTCTGAGGACCTTTGCCTGAGTTAAACAAGCTTCAATATCTTACAGGAGGGCACACATTACTGATTTAGGTTGATTTCAGTCTCATAAAAGGGATGAGGGTGTTGTCCTACGTGGTCAGATTGCTACAGAGAACTCATCCGTGAAAATCCTACACAACACCTCTGGCAGGAGAACTAATGGAATTGATGTAATGTATTATGCTTCTCTGGGAAGCACAGGTACTGGTATACCCACCTGTCGACACACCCAAGGTCATCCCATCCCATGCATGATGAGGGCCATGAGAACTGGAGCTATTGGAGGCCACTGGCGAAATAATTGGCTGTGCTGGGCATAGGGAAGTCTTGAATCAGCCCCTGGCGTTTCCAGACCCTTGAAATTGTTCAACCACAAATCTCCTGATGGCTTTCCGATTATGCGAATGTAAACGACATCCACAAACTCAACGCTCATTAATGAACAAGATCTTAGAAAGGGGCCATTCAATGCACAGAGCAATTAACGCGGCAGTTGATTAAGGCAGTTTGAGGATAAGTCTTATGAAGAAATAAATATTGCTGCATTGCTTCAGATAGGCGCTTGGCAGAGGCATGAAATCACAACAAACATTTGCTGCTAGCAGCAGGCATGCAGGTTTCCCAGCCAGGTGAGCACAGCTCCATCCCTGTGACCCCCAGCCCCCGATGGCATTCAGTTGTTTTATTAAAGAAGGCGCAAATATGGAATTGTAGAAAATCATTACTGTTGGGAAAGATCTCTCAGATCCCCAAGACCAACCCCAGCCCACCCCACTGTGCCCACTGCCCACGTCCCTCAGTGCCACATCCCCATGGTTCTGGAACACCCCCAAGGATGGTGACCCCACCACTCCCTGGGTAGCCTGTGCTGGTGCATCACCGTTCTTTCTGAGAACTTTTTCCTAGTGTCCATCCTGAACCCTCTTTAAGGGGTTGAGTCCAAGCCAAGGAAGAGAAAAATAACTGACCCTCATGTGGCTGAGCACAGAAACAAGGACACTGCAAGACCCGGGCCAGGCAAACCTACTGATCACCTGCTTGCTTGCAAGCAACCATCCACTTTTTTCTCCCTCTCCAGTCCTTCATTCCATGTTTATTCTTCTCAGATGCACACTTTTCCTTCCCATTCTTTACTTTTGACCTTTCCACTAAATATCCCATAATAAATTTTGAACATTCCCACAAATACTTTCAACTAGCTGAGAAGAAAATTGTCTTTCTGATGAGGAACTTGGTAATCTCGTTTCCTGTTTCTTATCAGTGACAGAGTTCTGGCTGAACATCAGAAAGGTGATGTTTGAGTGGCTCCTTTAAAGGCCTATCAACACATCCCTTCCAATTTCAGGTCCTTGGTGTTGCTGCATTTACCTACCTGCTGATTTTTTTTCTCATCCTGTCCCTCATCTGTTTGTACTGATTTGGATATTGCATCAGAGCCCAGCTGTGCTGTGGTGATCCTCTGCCTTACACACCATCTCAGCATCACTGTCACATAAGTCATTGACAACTGAACAAGAACCAGAATGCCCGGGTCAGCACCTGCTGTGACTACAGTTATGGTACAGTATTGGACCTTGCTGGGGCAAGGCAGATGCAGCAGGTTCACCAGCTTCATTTTCCCTTTCCACAGGATGGAGGTGGCACTGAGTTTCCTGCCCTTTGCTGAGTGCTTTGGGTCCTGCAGTGCAGAGGTGAAGTTCTCTCACCATCCCTAAGCATTAGTACTACTACAATTGCTAGCAAGTAGGAGAGGTGACTCATTCTCCTCGGAAAATACTGCTTTCATTCAGAGCCTGGAGCATTTCCCAAAAGTAATTAACTAGGAGAAACTGCTAATTAAAAGACCTTGCGTCTACAGGAGTACTTGGCAGTGGTGGGTGTCATCTTGCCAACTTTGAGGTGCTAAGAGATGATGCTTGAGTGCAAAGCCTGGTAGGTGCTGCTGCCTGCTCTGCCCCAATGATGTCCCCACTGCATGGATGGTGGCTGTTCCCAGCAGTGAGGTGTGAGGACAGCAGCTGTAGGGTTTGACTCTCCCCTGAGCTCTCTGTGAAGAGGCTGAGGTCTGGCTGTCAGATCCATTGCACCCCTGCAATGGGGTCTTGATGTAGATTTGCTGGTGCTCAACTTGAGGCTCTCTGGCACCACTCCTGGTGGGCTGATCCCTCATCCCCAACCTTATCTGGGGTGTTGTTTCTGTGCAGAACCACAAAGAACGTAGTCATGCAAGAAAGAAAAAACAAAACCTAACCCTAACCCTAACCCCCCTCCCCAAAAGAAAAAATGGTCTGCCTGAACAGCACTGCAGGGAGATGGGAAACGTGAACCCCCACTTTGTGCCCTGGCCAAGGCATGGCATGGTAGTCAGGGCCTAGGCCAACTCAGTTTACTAGAGAACTCCTCCATAAAGAGAAGATGGATGCTACTTCCCGAGCATTCAGAGCCCTTTCTAGTTTTACTACAGCACTTTCAAATGGGGTATAAGATAGAATCATAGAATCATTAAGGTTGGAAAAGACCTCTAAGCTCTCCAAGTCCAACCCCAGTGCGTCCCTACCATGTCCACTGACCGTGTCCCTCAATGCCACATCTCCACAGCTCTGGAACACCTCCAGGGATGGTGATCCCACCATTCCCTGAGTAGCCCATTCCATCTCCTTGAATGGGACGGGCATAAGTCTTTTCTTCAGTATGAACATGTATAATTTTACTATTTATAGTTATAGCAAGTCTGTCTTCTGCTCTGGGTGGGTTTGGCACCAATGGACTCACCCAGCTTCGGGCATTGCACATCTGTACATAGCAGTGGTTTCCCAGTCTATCCAGGAACAAAGTGGAAGGCTCTGACCAGTGATCCTGAAGGAATATGTGTTTTCTCTTTGAAACGGCATTACAACCTCAGGTACTCTCCAAGAAAGCAGAGATGGTATGTAGCAAAGCCCCTGTGGCCTGGGTTTTGCAGACATCTCACCCATGCAGTTCTACAGGTGCCTGGCTGAGCTCAGCCATACTGCCAGGAGAGGGTGAGGGAGGATCTGAACCAAGGAATGGGGATCTTCGTGATCATGTAGCATTATACTGTGAGCTGTAGGAGTTGTCTTTAACAGCTGGTGAAGTGTCTGTTCCCACTGTCTTGAGTATGGCTATGGATGGACTGATTTTCACCAACCTGCAAAGTGTCAATAGCTAACACTGTACAACTTGGGGGTAGGGAGGAAGGGTTTTTCTTTCTTTCTTTCTTTCTTTCTTTCTTTCTTTCTTTCTTTCTTTCTTTCTTTCTTTCTTTCTTTCTTTCTTTCTTTCTTTCTTTCTTTCTTTCTTT
>NC_034422.1:10662592-10715745 GCF_002078875.1 Numida meleagris
TTTCTTTCTTTCTTTCTTTCTTTTTCTTTCTTTCTTTCTTTCTTTTTCTTTCTTTCTTTCTTCTTCTTCTTCTTCTTCTTCTTCTTCCTCATATTTTTTTCCACCCAGTGCATTACGCCACCAGCCCTTTGTGTGCATTACCTGCCCATCCCTGGAATCTGTTTCAGTCCCTTGGCAGGAGGGGGTGGCTCTGATGAGCGGATGGGTTGTGCTGGTGGCAGCTGGTGGCAGGAGGTGGGTGTGGAGCTGTGGTTCACACGCATGTGGTCATAGCACGGGAAGAACTATCAATTTGCCATGTGATGCCAGTTCTGATCCAAAAGTGTGCCCCACGGCTGGGAAATGGCTCTTCTAGAAGGAGTGCTTTCTGCCTGGCTGGCTGCCCAGAGGGACAGTGTGGGAGGAGATGAGCCAGAGGTTATGCTCTCCTGGGCATCTCCCTGCCCCCACAGCGGTGGCTGGGCTGAGCTCCAGGCACAGCACCACTGAGAGATGAGAATTAGTTACTTCTTTAGTGCCGTTCCAGCCATCTACCTTTGGCATTAATGACTTGCAAATGTGCTCGGGTCATTAAGGTAATAACTTGTCACTGTGGGATCCAGATAGGCAATGTCAGAGGAGCTTTTTAGGACTCAGCAGCCACTGTAGCAGCACTCTTCCAGCTGCTTTGATTTACACTTTTCATGGTATGGAGCACGAGTACCTTTAGGCAAGATATAGATCCTTGCCATATCTACCTCCAGACCATACTGGGGGTTTGACCATGCCTAATGGCCAAGAGCACCAGCTGGGCAATGCCAGCATCCCCACCCTGCAAGAGGAGGAGGGAGAAAGCCAGGCTGTGGGCTCTGCTTTGCGATGTGGCTGTGTACCTATAACTGAAGGCACGGGTCATCAGACTTCAGAAGAAATTATTTGGGTCCAGGTCTCCTCTTATTCTCACTATGTGCCACTGCAGATTTCACAGAAGTGACTCCAATTTACACCCCGTCAGGAAAGAAAGAGTTAGCTCTTGCGTTTTCAGCTGTAGTAAATTATTTTTAGGAACCACAGCATTCATCACGAAAGCTTCTCTGTCTCCTCCTGCAAGGAAGGACTGAATAATGAATGAATACAGTGCCGGACTAATATCTACTGCTCAGCCATCCATGAGAGCAGGCTGAGCAGACTGCATGCATGCTGCTGGTGGACAAGGTTGCATGATTCTGCATCCTAGGATCACTGGCATGTCCAGGAGCCCTGCCTGCTTCATGCAGCCTGGCACAACCACAGGCCCTTGTTGTTCTGGCATCCTGCAGGATGCTGGGGCAAAGCATAGCCCTAAAAGGCTGTGACATCTCTTGCAACCATGAAGACCCCTGAACCCTTCAGTGAAGTTTAGGGGTTTAGTTCTCAGGTGTTGCTGGTCTTTGCTGCCTACACCACACTTAGATGTTAATCAATTAAAGTAATCTCCTGAAGCAGTAGAAAGATATTATGTGGATGGATGCCCTGCTGAGGCTGCTCAGGGCAATTAGACCCTGATGATGTACCTGGAGCCAAAAATATGCTTGTTTGAAGGACTGGAAGCTCTTGATTTGGGGAGAAAACTTTGAAAACCACTTTCCCATGCCTTAATTTCTTGTTGCAGATGGGTTCCAGGTGCTTGGTACACGGACCCCACAGAAGTGCTGCGCATAACATTCATGTTGGGCTGGTGTTTAGCACTGGCCACACAAGGATTGCATCTTACTCTCTCAGATGTTGCCCTTCAGTCAGGTTGAACTGTTTAATTCTTCAGGCCCATAACCATTTCAGGTCATGTACTAATGGGCTTGAAATCAGTTATTGTGCAGGGAATGATAAATGACTGTACACTGTGGCTAATGAAGGGGATAGATTATTGGGTTATAAATCAATTAAGTGGTTCTGAGGAAGTTGCAAACCGCAAGAAAAAACCGCGAAGGAAGAGAACAACATCCGACATCTGGGGATGGGTGGGAGGCACCAGGTGCCATCAGCCATTACGTTATTCCTCAAGGGAAGCAAGCACAGCACTGCTGTGCATGGCCATCCTTGGTTTGCTGGTGGGAACTGGGTTGTGCTCTGTGGTTATCAGGGGGTTACTGGCAGCAGGCTGCCTCTTCTGGGAAATACCTGGGACATCTGCCCTGCCTGTACAGCATTAAAGTGACTACATGTCCTGTGCTTCCTCAGGTGATCAGCATTTCTTTGGTGTGTGTCCAGAACTGGCTGTGGTGACCATCCAGAGGGACTGCTGCTTGGAACAAATGTGAAAAGGATGCACCTACCCCAGGCCATGGTCCCAGCAGTTCAATTTGCATCAGGGTATTTCCTTCAGTTTGGGGAATGCTCTTTTAGTCTCTCAGTGGAATATTAAAAGGGCTAGTGGGCATCCTGTAAACCCTTGGCACTCTACCCTGGACAGTGAAGACGGGTGATCGTGCATTTGTAATGGCAGCTTAGGGATGGTTTAAGCACATACATTTCTGTATCTGAAGAGCAAACCTTGCCTGAAGGACACCCACCACATGCAAAAGGAGCTAGATGGGAGTATGTCTGCCGAGTATGTGGGGTGTCCCACCATGGAAAGTATGGTAGGAGCCAGAACAGGACTCTTGAACAAACACAGTTCTCAGTAAGTACAGGTGGGGCTCAGCCTCACACCTGGATCTGGTGACTGTGGAGACCAAATGGAACAGTAACATGCACATCGCTTTGTGAAGCAACTGCAGGATTAATTCTGCTATCCCCTGGACATTTTCATGATCTCATGGACACATTGAACAGGTTGGGTATTAGGAAAAACCTCTTCTCCAAAAGATTGGTCTGGCACTGGAATGGGCTGCCCAGGGAGGTGGTGGAATCACCATCACTGGAGGTGTTCAAGAAACGCGTAGATATGATGCTTTGGGAAATGGTTTTGTGGGCAACATTGGTGGTAGGCAGACGGTTGAACTGGATGATCTTAGCGGTCTTTTCCAACCTTGATGATTCTATGATTATGATTCTATAATTCCATGAACAGTCTAGATGCCCCTACACGACTTTCCATCATAGAGAAGATTCTTGCTACAGGACCTAGAGATTCCAGGGCTCTCAAGCAGACATACAGCGCATGAAGTGTGAGCCTATACATTCCTTTGTTTCTCATCTCAGTGTTCTTCAGGGCAGGGCTGGAAAAGTTTGCTGTTTGGGAAAAGCGAATTATGAGAAAAAACTACTGTTATCTGGGGAGCTGCATGGTTGACGTGCTTCTCATTGTATTCTCGCTTCTTGTTTTGTTCCGTATCAGCAAGCCTTTAGAAAACCAGCAATGCAGCATTTTCGAAATTCTAATGAGCTTTTTTCTAATAGTTATCTAATGAGCTGTGGCAAGCAGCAAAGAAGGCTGTTGTATGCTTTAATCTCTTTAACTACAGTATATCTTGGAGGCAAAGTGTCTCAAGGGAGGAATGGGCTAGAAGCTAAACAGATGCCCTAGAGAGTGGGGCTTGTCCTCTATGCCACTGGTGACATCGCTAGTTCAGGTCTGACTGATGCCAGTGCAGATATTAAACTATGCATATTCTAGGGTGTATACCTTCCTCTGGTTCAGTAGGAAACAATTTATAAGACCCTACATACTCCTCACCAAGGGTACTGTGCCCTGAGCATGGTTTGACTGCTCTCCAACACTTACCTTTTGCTGAAAACAGAACACCTTCAGGGAACAGAGCATATCTACAGTGAAGATAGGCAGGATGTGTCTGCAATGACCCTGCCACTGACCATCATGCTTGGACATCATGGATCTTGTTCAAACTTGATGGCTTTCCAGCCTACATCTCCAATGCAGAGGTAGGATGCAGATCTTCACAGTAAGATGTGTATCTCTTTGATACGGGTGCTCAGGCCTCTGGCCAGATCCCAGCACATTGTGGAACTTCCTAAAGTAGCTTCTGTGCCTTGTTTTGCACCTGAAGGAAGGTTGGCAGTGGTTTCGTTGTGCTGTCTGAGGGCCTCCCTTCACATAGAGCTACTAGTTTCCAGGTAGAGTGTTTGTCTGCCAGACCCAGCATTCACCTTTTGGCTTCAGAGCAGTCTGAAAGGCCCATCTAGCATGGGCCAGTGGTGGTCCTGAAAGCATTTTGTTATGCTGGGCAGAAAGTTATCACAGGATCGATCTCTTTAATACACTGGGATATTGTTAAGAGGCCTGCAGAAGGGATGAGCCGGCTGTCTCCTTGCCCGTACTTAAAGAGCTCCACCTAATCAGCCTATGTCTCCTCCAGTACGCAGTTTTTTCTTTTAGTGATACCTCCACTAAGGCTGCAAGAAGTAAGTTGCTCAGTTTTCATACATTTGTATGGAGGGGCATAGGAAAGGAATTTCCACCTAGAAAATCCTGCAGGGATACCTTTAGAAATGCCTGCGTCTTCAGTATTCAGGTGCTGAACTTCCACCAGGGTGAGTGCTCAGGTGATAACTCTCTGCTTTTGATCTATTGGATTTTGCAGTGACTTTGGTATGGTGATGAGACTGCAATATCCCATAATATATAGCTGTTTCTAGCAAGAGCCCTGCTATAATTGTATTTATGAGCAGAATACTTATAGAGGCCTTCAGGGAGCTTCAAGTGTAAAAACATTCCTATAACAACATATAGACAGCCAACAGCCAAACAGTTGATTTCTTGACTGCAAGTGGTGACTGGGGGCTCTGTCCTGGGATACAACATCCATTAAAGCTGAAGGGAATGAGGCAGCTTCTGCTGGACACTTACTCTTTCCTATGTGCTTTGTATACAGTGCCTTGGTATGTTGTTGCTTTGGCTGAAATTAACTTAATAATGGCATACCTCCCCAATTCAGACATCCTGTAAAGTGATGTTAATCATTCTTGTATGCATAGTACAGTGGAAGAAGTCATGTTTCACTTAAGCATAACTTAGTAGGCTGAGAGGAAAGGAGATTGTTTTCATCATTTTATGAAATAAAACAAGGTATTCCAATCATTAAAGAACTTCAAACTCATAATTATCTGGAAAGTTTTCCACTCAGCAAACTATCACAGAAAGCTGCTGAAGCCAGTGACTTAGAGAGTGTGAGAGGACTTCAACATTTATATAGGATTACGAATAATGTCTGCAGTTGTCATGGTTAGTTCCAGTATTATAAAGAAAAAATATGTTAAGAATTGAGTTGTATCCTTCAAACACTTTGTAAGCTTCTTTGTAAGAAGAAGCTCCAGTCTGAGTACTGCCAAGCCCTTCCCAGAGCAATAATGCGAGGGCAGCTGTGCCTGTAATGCTCAGTTTGGGTATTAAAAGCAGTCACTGGGACTTTGTTGGAACCTTCTGGTTTCTCGTATACCCCTGGCTGCATTCAAACAAGCACTGCAACAGCTGGTAAAGAAAAGCCAAGAAGTAGAATGTGCTGTGTTAAGGGTTGGGACTGGGCTGATCATGCATAGAGAGAGAATTAAAGGTGTCCGTCTCCCAGGTAAAAGCTTTTGCTGTACAAGAGGCTTTGCTCTGAACAGCTCTACATTGAGAAAATCTCTTCTATAATGACAGACTGCTGAGCTTCAGCTGGCCACCTGCAGCAGCCAGGAAGAATTCCCCCCAAGAAACCTTGTCTTCCTATTTTAGGGGGAGTTTCTTAATCTCCTCTAATACATAAGGATAACTGCAGCTGAAGATACAATACCTCCTGGAGGGATTCTCTTCAATGAAGCGGCACTGGCTTGAAGCTCTTAAAGCCCTACTGGAGAGGTTTGTGTGTGTTTGTGTTTATAACCGAGCCTGCCTTCAAGTGTGCTGCTAGAAAGCTTGTTATATTTATACGGAACATAGTTTGTAAACCCATATTGTGTTTTTGTTGTGTACTAAGGGGAAGACATTAAACATCTTCAGGGATTCTGGGATAATTAGCAAGAACAAGAAGAAAGAACAATGACTGCTGATGCTCACGCATCCCTTGGACTTCTGGTTCCTCCTGTGGGGTGGGATGAACCAAGGTCCTCTTCAGCAGACGCCATCCTGTGCTGCACAATTTCCCATCTGTTACTACAGACCCCTGGGACCTGAGAGCTGATTAATTACAGTCAACATGATGTGGTGGATGCCCTGTTCCTAGAGACTTCCAAAGCCAGGCTGGACCAGGCTCTGAGCAACCTGATGGAGCTGTGGATGCCCCTGTTCATGACAGGGTTCACTGTTCAGGGGATTTGGACTAGATGACCTTTAAAGGTCCCTTCCAACTCTAACTATTCTATGATTCTACAAAGCTGGCCACAAAACAAATGGGGAAAAAATGCCTTGCCATGCAGGGATGACACCAGGAAGGGTGAAACTCAACTGGGAAATGATAAAGAGGTAAACAAGAACAGCTTCTACTGGTGTGTTAGTAGCAAAACGAATTAATAAGGAAACTACAGTTACTCTGCTGAATGTAATTCAAAGGCAATAGATACAGACAAGGTGGAGAAACTCTGTGCCTTTCTTTGTATTCTCCACTGACAACATCTCCCAGGTCTCCGTGCTTAGGTAAAAGGTTCAAGGAGAAGATCTCTTACTGTTAGTGGAGGAGGACTGAGTCAGGGATCTCCAACCCACATGAATTCAGGGGACAAATGAGGATGCATCTGAGGTGGTGTCTTCCAGGAGAAGAGATGTGTTGATTAAATTGGAGCATGTCAGTCATGAAGTAGGTGCATGTGGCACTCAAGGAGAGGCTGAGGGATCTTGTTCAGGCAGGTGACAGGAAGATGGAACCTAAACAGCATTTTCTAGTGCTTGTCAGGAGGTATTAGAAAAGCTCTTTGTTGGGAAAATAAGAAACAGTGGTTGAAGTCTGAGATAAGGAAGATTCTGACTAAATAGAAGAAAAGAAATCTGTGTAAAGACTGTTAAGTGTTGGAATAGGGCCTCAAGCAGTTTATGGGACCTCCTTTGGAGGTTTCCAAGACCCAGCTGGACAAAGAACAGAGTGGTTTGCTTTGGTCCAAGATCTGAGTCTGAGGTTGGACTAAAAGACTCCTGACGTCCCTTCTAGACTGAGTTATGATGTGACAGAGCTCACAGGAATCAGTGTAGTCAGGGGCTTAGCTGAAGGTCTCTAATAAAAGCTTCAAATGTGAGCCCTGATGAAGGACTCCCTGTACTCCTTCAAAGCTGCTGGCACTGGCCTGTATTGGAAATGCCTGCAGCTGTGCCCTGGGATGCCCACACTGAGGATGAGGTCCCGCACGATGCTCTGGCCTGCTCTGCTTCTATGTTGCATGCTGATACAGCTGAAGGAAGCATAGGTTGTAGAGGTCATTGGATCTGCATTTTCACCTTCCTCTCTTGCCAAAGAAACCTTCCCAGCACTGGCAGAGCATCACAAATACTTTGGAAAAGGTTTCCCTAGCTGTGACTTTCTGGGATGGCTCCTAGCAAATAGTGGTGGTTTCCTCATTGCCCTTCTCTTCTCTTGGGTGCTGGCTCAGCAGCTGGATTTAAACACAGCTTTGTCCAGAGTCAAATGGCCACCAGCAGCTTTTGAAGTTGGCAGTTTGTGACACACTTCTGTCCATGCTCTTGTGCTAGGCTGTCTGCAGACAGATGAGTGCTCACACCCAGATGGCTCAGCATTGAGGGCTTTTGCCCAACGCTACTGTTGTTGGTGCTGGTAGCATTAACTACAATAAGCTCTGTTGTTGGGATGCTGGTTCGGGGCAGACACCGTCCAGGATACAGATTTACATCCCTGTACCTTTCTCACTAAGCCATTGTCTTCCCCAGCCCCCAGCCTCCCAGCTGCCCTGTGTTGCACACATGAACACTTGTGCACACATACAGGGTGCTGCAGAGACTCCTCCATCACCAGAGGGAACGTAATGAAGGGGCCACTCCAGCTGCTCCCACCTCCTCCTTGGGAGGAGTCTGGGAAGGTGCAGAGCTGCTTGCCACTCGAAACTGCCACTAATTGGACCTCATTAAAAATTTACTTCTGTTTGACAATAAAGCTGGAGCATTTATCTTTCCCCAGCAAAGCCATTAATTAACAACACAAATGGGCTACACTGCCAGAGCAGCAAAGCTCTGCCTGTCAATACGGTGACCTCACTGCAGCCCTTCCTGCCAGCTCTGCAGAGAAAAGCAGCCACCCACACCACCCTGTGCAGGTCCACATGCAGGTAAAGAGCCTCTGCTGCTTGCTCTCACTGGGTTAAAGCTGTGGGATTTCCTACTTCTTCCATGAAGAAGCTAGAGTGCAAGAAAATGTCCTGGAAAACCCTCAGCTTGTTTAAAAAATGAGAACTAATGACCTGATTGAAGCAAGCTGCCCAAGAATCAGAAGAACTCTAGATATCCCTGAGTCCGGGGGGGCGGTGTGGCTAGAGTTTGTCTTGATGGCTGTGCTGCAGCATCAATGCTTTCAGTGCTGGATGCTGAGGAGTTGGTGTCGATGGCATTCTTGCAAAGAGAACTGTTAGGGTTAAAACCACACAACAACAAGAGTCCTGGCTTGGGAGACAGGGAATCATTACAGTTGGAAAAAACCACTAAGATCACCTAGCAGAGCAGAGACACCACGGAGGGAGGTCAGTACCAGCCCCCTCCTTGCACTCTGCTCAGGGTGAGAGCCAAATTCCTCTGTTTCCACTCGTGCAGCAGCAGTGGTGGGAGGGATGCTGCAAACCACAGTTCCAATTAGGTGCAGCACTGTGGCACCTGTCTAGATGTGACATGATAATGCACCTGCTAAACATTATAAGAAGCTTCAGAGATTCGGTGTGACACATGTGAGGCAATAGCTGGGGTTTAGTCAACACTCCATCAGTTAGAAGTCTATATTTCCAATTATCTGCGGACAGTTTGCCTTCAAGGATAATTGGCTTCCTGAAGCTCTCTAGAACAGATGTCAGGGAGCTCTTTCTCTTCCTCAGAGGAAAATCTGGAATGGTTTACAGCACACAATAGTGAGGAGATATCAGTGTCAGAGGATTTGGGGAACTGCAAGTTGCCATCGTGCTGCAGAAGTTTGCAGAGGATCCAGTCTCCAGGAATCTGAGTGGCATTGGGTGCTGCATCCTGCCGACGGGCTGCTGGCCTTCACACTACCACAGTGGTGCCAACCTGTGGCAATGTCCTTGTCCCATGAGATGGGCAAAGAAGTGTTTGATCACCAAGGTATGCAGTGGGCCCCTTGGCATGAGGTGGACAGTCCTGGAATGATGATGACCCCATTACCCTCTTGTTTTTATCCGCAGAGGCCAGGAATAGGAAGAAAATACTTCAGTTGAAAATCAGTATTTGAGGAACTGTATGTAACAGGCATCCTGTGAACAAGCCTAGGGCAGACCTCTAGCCACAGCCAAATGCAGCCTTAAGGCTTCTGCCCACCAGCTCCCGGACACCCGTGCTGATATCCAGCTCAGTCCATGCAGAACAGCTGATGGAGAAAGCAGTGAGTCATAGGTGAGGGAGGACTATAGAGAACTTTCCTTCCAAAATTGAAATATCTGTGCAGAAAAATTGGGTTTTTATCACAAAATGTTGCTGGTGTAGCTCATGCAAGTTGCCGTTTCGTTCCTTTACTGAGCAAACCACAGCTTCTAGGAGTCAGCTGGTGCCTCAAACTTCAGTGGCTTCTGTGAGCATTGGGAGATGTAATCCTGTTCCAAAGTGAGTTCCCAAAGGAGAAGGAAGGCTGCTGCTAACCCAGGAAAACTACTGCACAATGCTTCAGCTCCATTTCTGAACCAAAATATTTGGGATTCAGTACCTTGACTCTGTTTTAAAGTGACATTTGGACTGTTGTTTTGAAGGATCACTAGTTCCAGACATGAAGGCTTCCTCAGATGATCCTGGGAAGATTGTAGTGCCCCTGGGTAGGAGGAGACACTGCAGCACACAAGGGGAATCTGTGCAGGCTCATGGAATGGAATGGAATGGAATGGAATGGAATGGAATGGAATGGAATGGAATGGAATGGAATGGAATGGAATGGAATGGAATGGAATGGAATGGAATGGAGTGGAGTGGAGTGGAGTGGAGTGGAGTGGAGTGGAATGGAATGGAATGGAATGGAATGGAGTGGAATGGAAGGACCTGGCTGCTCTTACCATGGGAAGAGGTGAGAAGAAGTGCAAGGGGTAGAAGGAGCTCCAGGATGTGCACACTCACAGGGTGCTGGAATGGGTCTGCCTAAACATTGATATGTCTTCCTAGGAATTACAAACTCACCTGTGTGCCATCTCTCTGTACATCCCACTCTTAAGGTAACAGATTTTGGCCATTACATCCCTGTGGAGCTTCGGGCTGCTGCATTGCTTGGAGAACCAGAGAACATGGTGCCTCAGAGCATCTGCTAAATGCTCTGGTTCCTAGCAATGTGTCCCGTAAGAGGGGATGTGATATAATTACTTAAGCTATGGTGAGCAGCATCATACTTAAGAAAGCAAAAGAGAAGCTAGGATGTGTGAAGACCCCCAGCACCAGCTGGCCCCCAGCCATTTTGTCTGAGGCTCTGAGCACTGGGAGATGTTGGGCCGTGTAACAACTTTGTGGTCTCCCTTTGCAGTCTGAGCAGGATCTGCTGCTTCCCATCAGCCTCTGTCAGCACTGTCCCTTGTTGAGACTGCTGCTGGACTGCTAATGAGGCAGTAACTGGCTCCATGTCAGCAGGATGGCAATAACCAGGGACCATGTGCTGCACATTCCCTGGAACAAGAGCAGCAGAAGAGCTGTGTTCTGGTCTCTGGACATGGTCCTGAGCAAACCAGGGCTTTATTTACTCAAATAACCAAAGGGAGCGTCCTTCCCCAGCACCCACCTATGCTGGGTGTGGAGCTTTAGCCCTGAGTTTTACCCTGTTTGGGTGTTTCTGCCTTCCTGTGAAGGTACCACCTGCATGGTTCTAGTGCCCTGACTGACAGGAGCAAGCAGCCCATAGGATCTGTTTGCAGATTATTCACAACTGGTTTTTCTCTTCCATCTGCCTAACTTGACCATCTGGTACATTCTTTATTCCTACAGGATAGCAGCAAGGCTTCTGGGCCTGGCTCTCACTCCAATTCATCAACAGCAATAACACAGTCATCGCATAGCAGCTCTCTGACTCAGGCGTTTTGGCTTACCAGCATGGTGATACCACTTGTTATTGCCCTATAAACCTTTCTGGATAGAAGTGCAGTGACTGGATTAAGCATCCCCAGCCTGCTTCCCATGTGCTCTGCCCTCAGCAATCCCATCCTATGCATTCCAGAGCAACTCAAGGCTTTTCTCTGTGGTGCTGGAACAGAGGCACTGAATTGAAAGTCTTCTCTCACAGCAAAGGGGCTTGTGCAGAAACAGATTTTGTTTCCATCCATTTTCCTTTGCTGCACCAATAGAGTAACATAGAGCCAAGCGATGTGCCTTTGGTGTGTAATCAAACTGCCTCTAATATATGGGCATGTTTTTAGACAATTCCAGGTGTTTTCATTAGAAACCTTTCTTGATGCATTACACAGCTCGAGAAATGGAAAGCCCACCACTATAAAACACGAGGAAAACCCTTGAGGCTGTTTTTTTTGGGGTTATGAGAGATTGAGTTGAGCTTTCCCTATCAAGTATGGGAAATCTTCATCTCTGACACCAGGGCAAAGCTGAGAAACTTGCCTGTGAATTAAGTTTTCTGTGGGCAGAGGTTAGTGACATAACTGATAATTGCCAGAGCCATGGCTTCTCATCAAGGAAAATAGGAACTGTGCTGGAATAAACTTCAGTTCAATATATGCCAGTTTTCTAACCATTTCCTTGACTTTCCTGTACCCCAGGTGCTGTTTGTATGGTTCTTGAGCTCATCATGGTCTCTAGGCCATATCACTGTCATTATGGAAAAGGAGTAATTTCCACAAGTGATCAGGAGATGGGCAGTTTCAGGATGACTTCTTTGAATGCACCAGACCTGCCCTGGTGAAGGCGCTTCTATGGGGAGTGCCCCTCCCTCGGAGGTGCTCACCATGGCAGATGCCTTGGTAAATGCCTGATGGTGAAATGCTCTGGAGGGGGAGCATTGCCTTCCCTGCTCTGATGGCTGGCTGGAGGGATGCAACCTGTAACGTGAGCTTCCAGAGAAGGGCAATGAAGCTGCTGAGGGGTCTGGAGCACAGGCCTTATGAGGAGTGACTGAGGGAGCTGGGATTGTTCAGTCTGGAGAAGACGAGGCTCATGGGAGACCTTATTGCTCTCTATAACTACCTGAAGGGAGGTTGTAGTGAGCTGGGGGTCAGCCTCTTCTCTCACATAACTAGTGATAGGATGAGAGGGAATGGCCTCAAGTTGCACCAGGGAAAATTCAGGTTGGACCTTAGGAAATACTTCTCCAGAGGATTGGTTAGGTGCTGGAATGGGCCGCCCAGGGAGGTGGTGGAGTCACCGTTCCTGGTGGTGTTCAAGGAATGCTGTGATGTTGTGTTGAGGAACGTGGTTTAGTGAGAACTATTGGTGATAGATGGACAGTTGGACTGGATGATCTTGTAGGTCTTTTCCAACCTTGGTGATTCTATGATTCAATGATTCTTCTACCAGCACTTACAGCACCTTGAATTCATGATGGATAACAGAAAGGAAGCAAGAAAGTGTTTCCAATGCAGAGCTGGAAGAGATCTTGATTGAGGGCCCAGCTCCTCTCCTTGGGAGTCTCATGCTACTCAGAAACTATGAGGGCAGACAGACAAAGGCTTTCTTTCTTCTGCTGCTAAAAGAAGCAGATGGGCACCATCTTTGGAGGTGGCTTACAGTGCTTTCTAGAGTGATAACAAGATCTGCAAAACATACAGTGGAATGGTCATGAAACCATGGAGATGACTCAGCAGGGTACACCCAACACGATGCTCTGGAGCTGATGGGATGATGCTAGCATAACCAGAAGACTGTTTCTGGAGTGCACAAAGCCTGTCTAGGACTAGAAAGTATTTTTCAGAAGCGAAAAAAAATAGAATCAGCTAATAGTTGCTAATTGCTAATATTTGTACTGACCTACAGATAAAAGCAGCATCATTCCCCAAGTCTAATTATGCTTGGAAGGGGCCAGGTTTTATGCGTTTTTCACAAATCTGATGGATACTGACTTAAATGTTTCTACTGGCAGGATATAAAATAAAAACAACTCAGATGCTAATTGCTACTTAGTCAATCAAAATGCCGTGATTTTAGAAAAAAATGAAATTCGGCAATGAACTCAAAGTGCTTCATAATATTTTGGAGTGAAAAAGAGAGCTGCTGGTAAATGTGCAGAAAAATAATCTGAAATCTTAGTGTAGGATGGACTTGAAAGTACCACTATGATACAAGCACTAATAGTGGCCTCTTTCTTCACTGGGTTGATAGTGGAAGAAGTGGCTCATTAGATATTTACAAATCAGCTGCAGTCATCACTATTGCTAGAATATAATGTCAGCACCTGAGGGCTGCTGGTGTCCTCTGGAAAATATATGTGTTTTTTCTTACCAGTGTAATAAGTAGTACTGCTAACCTCAGATTACTTTTGACTTCTTGTATCGATAGCCTCCAATGCCTAAACACGCACAACCAGCTGAAGTCCAATAAAAATACTCTTCAGGGCAAGGATCCATTTGCAATGTACAAAGCATTCCTGTTTACAGCTGTGCAAACAATTAGGGTTTGCATTTCTTGGGCCAACAGTTTCGGATTGAACAGAATATTTTACTAGAACATGTCAAGGACTGCTTCGTTCGTGCGGTGTTGGGTGTTTTGTAATATTTTCTTTAGAAAGGAAAAAAAATGACTTAAAAATGAAAGGATGGAGCTCTGGGAAAAAGCCTACTGTGCAGAAAAACAATACAATTTCAGATCTTGAGGGCATTTTTGAAACTTCATCTTTTGACTGCAACAATTTGACAGCTTTGCAAACTGTTTACGTTGACTGTTTACATGTATATTTTCTGAGGGAAAATATTGTTTTCAGCCAAGAGAGCTCACTGATCTGTAGCTATGTTACAGATGGATCTGGTGCTGCTTATGTTGTGTGATTCCCCCTTTTTCAGCGTGTGCTTTTGTCACACTCTGATTGGGTGGACTGATGTTTGCCATGCCAACTGTCTTCCTCTGGAAGAGCGTTTTTATGTTTGTTCTGGAAATGTCATAAAATAAAAAAAAAAAAAAGAATTAAAAACAACGTGCAGTTAAGCAGCTCTTGAAAATGGACCCACACCAAAAAATACCCTTTCTACGCGGTTCCTTCTTCAAGAAAGCCATGTGGAACCTGAGTACTAGGGGTAATCCAACTTCTGTCAACCTTGTTGAAATCCATTCTACTTCAGTAGGAAATTATTGAAAAACTCCATTCTAAGCAAATTCAATAGAAGTTTCTTGTGTGTTGCTGAACTCCCCACAAATCCAATTTGCACAAAGCACGGCCTGTCTCTTTGTGCATTCTTCGTGTGATGCCATAAGGGCAGCATGTGTCCTTAGGTTGTCCCTGGTCAGCACCAGCTTTGCAGGGCTCTTCATGGTGGAGGCTGATGAGTGTCCCCCGTCACTGCCTTGAGATAGTGCTCCTGCACGGCCTGAGATGTCCTCTCAGTTGCATACGTGTAATGCTGGAGCTACAATCCTGCTGGTCTTAAACTGACATTGAACTCCTTTTCTCTTTCCCACTCCCTGCTGCAGTTGCGTTCCTCCCTCCCAGATCCAACTGCCTTCTCCAGGTGCCTGCTGCTACAATGCCCGTGTTACTCCTGTGAAATGGAAGGTCACCACAAACCAGCAGCTAGGCTTGGCTGACCTACCCAGTATCTGGTGTTGAAACCTCCTCAAGCATAGCATGCTGGGGAACTGTTTGGGATGACCTACAGGGCTGGTGGTCCTTCATACTCTGCAGAAAACCCCAGAGCAGAAGACTCATCTTGGTTATCCCATGGTCCCAGCACCACGGGTGAGTCTGTCACCCCAACAGAGAGGTTTGGTGCTTGGCCATCTTGGTGTGTTGCTGCTGGTCCTCCTGCAACCTGACCTTGGGTTGCAGCACCCACAAAACTTGCCTGTTCCCACCCTCAGTACTCCTGGGGCTCTATGTCAGGCAGAATGCTTTGAATCTGGATAGCAGAAAAACAAAGAGAAGGAAGGCAGCTCCCTGGGCACTGCTCGGGCTTTGACATCAGATCTCAGGTGGGACTGATGTCCCTGTTCATCCAAGCTTCAGTTTGCTTCTGGAAGTCAAGAACTGACAGATTGCTCCCATGAGGCACTGGCTGTGGGAACCGAGGTGTCCTCCTGCCCTGGAATGGGCTCTTGAGGAGCTTTGTCCTGGCAATGAAGTGAAGCATGAAGCTGGTCCTGCTGCTCTCTGCCTTCTGTGGTCCCAGTGAGAGCAAAGCCAGAAGCTGACACAAAGGGAACGCTGGGATGGGGACACAGTCGAGGAGCAGCAACTTCTCATCCTGAGGAGTGAGACTGAGAACGCTGCCAAAGAACTCACTTTCATATGATTTTAACTCAATCTGGAGAATCTGTGCTAATCTACATATACCAGAGAACAAAATGGCGTGAAACATTCTCATCTTAAAATTAATACGGAACGTAATGATCCACTATAAATGTGTATTCTTTGAAAATGCTATCTTTGGAGCCTCCTTCCTCCAGAACAAAGGGTTTGAATCCTGGATTTAACCAAAAACCCAGCCTGGCCGTTGGCTATATAAGTGCAGTGGCACATCCATAACGTGTATATTTTTTCTCTTTATGAGCATAAATATTGAGTGCATAAATCTATAAAAGATAAGCAGTAATGTGAAAATGTTTTCCCTGGCACTGTGGAGTGTTACAGCTTCAAGAAGCTGTGGTCAACTTATTTATCTTAGATACAAGGATAACAACAGCACTGTGTTTTGTGGGGACTCTAACAGGTTTTCTCCATCAGCTGCCTTAAACCATGGTCTTTTCCAGGTTCTGGAGTGACGAGTGGGACCATGTGCAGGTTTATTCTTTGTCAGGTGCCATATCAGGGAAAAGTTTATTTAATGCAGAGAAGACGAAACTTTGCATTATCCATCACTACTGTTCAGAGCAAAATAAAGGCTCCAATTGATTTTGTGTTAGGAGGTAATTAATTGTTGTGCAAAGCCTGGTTTAGAGTTTAAAGGCCAGATTACTACAGCTAGGACCTCTGGCTGTGTCAGCAGCAGCTGGCAGCTGAGAAATGTGAAGAGAGGTGCAGAGTTTGCCCTGAGCAGCCAGGCTGTGCACTTCGAAAATAGGCAGAATTCACAATCAGATGGTGAAGGATGGAGTGAGAACTGAGCAGATATTAGAGCGCGTAAAAAGAGGACCTGTAGGCCTACCTCTTTCCCATGCTACCACTTGGTGCTAGGTTACTCCTGTTACACACCAGCAAAGGGTAGCCATGCAAGGCCAGGAGCTGGACTCCCCATAGGCAACATCTGCAGATCCCCAGGGACCCCAAAGCTGTGATGTTGACTTGCACCCATGGCAAGATAATTATTGGTTTGCTATCTCTAATTTAGAAGCACAGAGGGAAGCTGAGGCTGAATTTGTAATGAAGCAATGGATACCCCATATCATAGACCTCTTGTGAAGAATAGATCAGTGTTGAATGTCATAAACTTCATAGGTAATTAAAATGCTGGTGTGCTTTATAGCTTTCATTGCATTTTACTTTAAGGAATTGGTTGAGGTGTCATTGAGGTGTGCACACACGAGAGCAGGTAGTCAGATAGGCACGTGGATTGATGAAACTGTTGTGATGAGATGCATGGCCAGAACATGTGTCCAAATGTTGGGCAACCAGAGAGCCGGGGCCAAGACGCCCGGTTTGCTGTGACCCACTCCTGTGGCAGAGGCTCCTCTCATGCTGGTTGCTTTCCCTGCCAGAGTAGACCTCTGTGCTGTGTGTCCATCTGTTAGAGGATGTCATCCTTCCCAGCCTGGCCTTCACCAAATGAAGGGTTTACAAATCTACTGGGAAAGGGTCTTGACACCCCAAGTGTGACTCCATACCTTTTAGGTTCCAGATCCTGGGGCTGCACTAATCCTTGAATTCAGTCAAAAATCAGACACTTTTGCTTGCAGTTATACATGGGAATACATAAGTCTATTAACGATGGATAACTAATCAATAAGACATTACATTGTTACAAGTACTTGGGCCATTAGTACTACAGGGGTGATTTGCTAAGATACCTTTCCAAAGCAGACCCCAGGGCACACATACAGTAAATTGCTCATGCTGTGTTTCTGCTTTGACCATTCCTAGTGCAAAATATACTGTCTTCACAGAAAAAGAGGACATGGCTTAGTGTGCCTCTTGTCTGAGGAATCCACGAGTCTCTGCGCCCAGCTCAGACAGCCCTACAAAGGCCAACCCAACAAGGGTTGGCTGAGGAATGT
The DNA here is from genome assembly GCF_002078875.1 of Numida meleagris. Classification (NCBI taxonomy): domain Eukaryota; kingdom Metazoa; phylum Chordata; class Aves; order Galliformes; family Numididae; genus Numida; species Numida meleagris. The sequence continues at coordinate 10,679,976 of NC_034422.1, forward strand.
CCTAGTGAGGACTGGATAGAGCTGACACTCATGGGCAGCAAGCAGCTTGTGGACAGTTCCAGCTGGAGGAAGGCCTCTGGTTCCCACAAACCACATTGCTCTGGGTGAGTTACGGTGGATGTCCTAAAATGGGTGCCAAGAGCAGAAAGGTCTTGAAGAGAAACACTCTTGAACGGCCCCCACTGAGCTATGCTCAGCAGGGAGGATTGTTTATCAGGGTCAGCAGAATTCTGCATCTTGAATCTGGGGCTAAACGGAGCCAAGTGCTACAGGAAAAAAGCAAGCAGGGATGATGAGTCAGCATTTCAGTAATGGCCTTTGATTTAGGGAACATTCAGGTTGGTATGTCCTGCAACATGACCCAGCAATGCAGGAAGGAACAATGCAAAATCTCTTCTCCATGGGTCCCATGGGTGCAGTGGCACTCACTAGGCACTCAGGTCCCAAGCTCACCTTATATTTTTTGATAAGTGTCACAGAGGATCAAGTCCTTCAGGAGTAATTCTTTCAAAACATTTTATTTGTTAAGCATGCAAGTCAATTTGGCATCAGCACAAATGCAAGGCTCTTCTGCTAATCATAGTGTGATGCTGGTCATCCAGGAGACAGGGGGATATGTGACTTGTTGGTAGCATCCTGCTTTAAATCACTTGGCAAGAATGAGAAGTGGTCCTGCAGGAGGAACAGGAGCAGGCTGTTTTTTTCCAAACCAGTGTTCAACATCACATACCCAAGAATTTGCAGATTCCTTTGGCAGAGCCCAGACTGATTCCCAGGCAAGTCCAGCCTGCTTACTGAATACCTTAAGTGGGTTTTTCTTGTAAAAAAAACAGTGAATAATTGTATGATTAAACTCAGCCTCTTAAGAATTATTCACAAGAGACCCTAATGGCGATTACAGAAGCAATCTCATTTTTAAATACTGATTGGCTTTGCAGTCTTACACTGGATGTGGGGGTTATGCATGTGCCTGCATGTGTGCTTGGAGGAGCCAGTACATCCCTATGTGTCTATGTACTTTAGTTCTCATTTCCATGTACATGCATGAATGTTTCCAGAGTTTCTGAGGATAGGAGGCAATCCCTAGACATCTCTCAGTATTTCATGGATGGACAGAGCTTGAGTATACCATTATTCATAGCAGTGGGGAGGGCAGAGGATGGCTCTTTCGGGGCAGCAGGGCAGGGGTGTCCCCACAAGTTCTGCACTGTGGTGGTTCCTCTCATCTCTTACAAAGCTGCAGGACCTGCCTGCCATGGTCTAACTGTGGCTCTGTTGCTTTCCAGCACTGCAGGACAGAACAATGGTGTTTCTCAAGGAGGTGAAAGGGAGTAGAGAGTAAAAGGAAGATGCACCTATACATGTCTTTAAAGGATGAAGTAGAGTTTCAGACTCTTATCTTGCCTGCCTCTTGATGTCACATTAAGACTCAGCTCACTATGAGCAATATCTGAGGCTTTTGAGTCTTTCTCACACAGTTGAAAGAACGAAAAACACATGTTTGAGTTGCTAATTACTGCCTGAGCCAAGGGCTGTTGTAGAAATCCTGATCACTCTCCTGTTGCTAGCAACAAAAACCAAAGCAATCCCTTCCTGTACACGTTACATTTTCCCTGAAGAGCGGCTCTGGGATCCTTTGCTGATCTCTGGAGTGATGTTTGTTCAGCTGCAACTGGAGAAACATTTCCCCACTGTTGCAGTAGATGGGAATGCAAAATGCAATTAGCTGGCAGCCCAGGCAGGGAACCAGTTGTTGGCATCCCATCCAGCTCCCCACAGCCAGCCAGCCAGGAGCTGACTTCTCCCAAATGCTCCTCTACCTGAGCAAAGAGGAGAACCTAGGTTCAGTTGTGAACAAGAACTAATGAGCTCCACACACTAAGGGCTAGTCGTTATGGTTATGTAGGTCTCTACTGGAGTGGCTTATTTACTGTGGGGCATCCTTTCTTCTTTCCTCACCTGTCAAGGAGGTGTCAGGACTCACAGCCTCTAACCGCTTCTCTTTTCCTGGGCACCATCCCCAGCACTTCTTATTGACAAGGAAATAGCAAGTAGCCCAGTTTGCTCAGAGAGGTGGTGGTGCCCCGTCCCTGGAGACACCCAAGGTCAGGATGCATGGGGCTCTGAGCACCTGATCAGCTGTTGGTGTCGTTGCATTGGAGTTGGACCAGATGGACTTTAATGCTTCCTTCCAACTCAAATGATTCAATGGTTCTAAGAGTTTTAAGGACTAGGAGGCTGTGTCTTGTGAGTAGTCCCCTCATTGCCAGGAGTGATCTAATGCATAATAAGCTAATAAGCTAATACATCACCACCAGTGTTTCATGTGATATTTGGTGGTCACAAACTAAACTTTTATACCCTGATTTCAGGCTTTTGTGGAGCCAGACGCCAGGGATAAGTATGTTCTCATGGTATTCTGGTATGCAGAGGAAGCCAGCAGTATCCACGAGACAACCCAGCCATACACAGCAGCAGTTGTTCTTACAGTGAGTGCTGATACACTGCAACATCCACAAATCAGCACTCTCTGCTACCGGAACTCAGTCTGCTTAGAAACCCTTTTTTTATTGAGTTCTATAAATATTTTCAGTATAATTTTAACACAAGCACCTTTTTAGGTCAAGTTTTCCAGGGGACACCATTTATGAAATCAGGACACTTGGTAGTCATACAAAATCTGCAGATTCACTCCTTCATTAAGAAACAAAGTGCATGACCAGTGTGCACTGATTATATGTAGATACACCCAATTCTGTCTGTGTGAGCACAGGCTTGGTTTTGAGGGCAAACCAGAGAACAAAGCAAGTTTATTAGCTTTCTGTTTACCTTCACATTTAATTGCCATTTCTCAGGTCTTTTGTACCTGATATATTTTTCACCCTTGCAGTATTTGTCGCGGGAGAGTCATGTATTTATGATGACACATCTGGGAGCGTGGACCCTGCCGTTGTAACAGTGGAACTGGATGGAATTCATTAAATATATGAAGAACAACTGATCAAGGTAATTTTAGGGAAATTTTTCTTGGGCTGGTTTAAAATAAGTGGATGTAAAAAGAGGGATCGCCAACTGAAATCCACATCTTATCTCACTATCAAGTGCCCAGGCCCAAAAGGACTTTGCAAAGACAGAAAGCATAGGAGTATTTGTCCTCTTTGGATGAGAGATCACATGGTACCAGGCAGATGGAGGGAGTTTTTTGGGAGCTTCTGGGCTCCACTCTGCCTTGGGATGACAACAACGTGTTCTTGGCCCTGAACACCTCTGGAAACCAAGCGGGTCTTGCACTGACTTGGTGCAGTCCCACATTGGAGTTAAACTAAATGACCTTTAAAAGTCCCTTCCAACTCAATTTTAAAGATCTCTTTCAACTCAAATGTTTGTATGATTCTGCAGTTGCCTTCAGTTTGTGGAGACTGTTTTGGAGTTACCAGAAGAGGTTTGCCCATGTATCTGTATTGTGCACTTGCCAACTAGGGTCACTCAAAGCTCCCGTGTGATCCATAACATGTAGAGGTAGTGTCTAGTAAAATCCCTCTCATGGTTCTCAGAAGGCTTTTGGGTTTAATTCATTCCGTTGATTGCATAGCTCTTTACCCATTCAGGCCATTAATTGCAGGTCTTCATTTTTCACATGAAGGTTCTTTCATTCAGTCAGATCATGAACAGAAGCCTGCACCTTTCAACATTGGTTTCCCCTTCAGACCACATGACTTATGTCATTTCAAGAGTGCAAATACAATTTGGAAAACAAACGGAAACGATTTGAAACAAATCTTTCTAATTCCTGTAAACGTAACGATCACAGTTACACATGTTTGTATTATGTATTTTGGAACTGTGAGGGCTTACAGTTGAGGCAGAAGCATTACTCACCCAAGGCTTATCTCATTCACAAAGCAGATAAATATGACTTTTGATTTCAGGTGAAGGACAAACCGCAGAGCCCGATCACTCTATCTGCTTGATTCATGAGCCGAGGAAATATATATTGGGTTAAACTCATTGGGATGTTTGAGGAGAATCACAGAAATTTGCTTCAAATAGTGTACCAAGCAAGTCCTCATCATTTATACTGCTGAAGCATTGTCTCCTATCCCTCAGGCTAGATTCATCCTGGTGCAAAATGGGGTGTCTGCTCCAGGAAATGGGGCATATTTCTGCCCACAGAAGTGGAAGGGCAATTGGAGCTCTAACATGGCACAACCCACCATGGTCTTGGCACCGTGTCTCAGCTGGAGGAGATAGAAAAGGTTTCCCCCCAGGCTAAGGCAGGAGTTGCTGCTTTATGGAGCTGGGCACTCCTGCAAGAAAACCTGAGTATACACTACAGCAGGAGGCTCTGGTGGGCAGATAGGGAAGGGCTTTGTTCTGCCCAAATTTTACAGCTCAGAAATACCAGGGCTTCACCTCTCCTCTATTGCTGCTCTTGTTGCAGAGAATTGCAAAAGGAGAAACTTATGCCTGAGCAGATGGGGTACGGTTTGCCCCACGTGGCTGTGTTCTCAAGCGTCAGCAAGATTTTGAAGCTAAAAGGCATTTAAAAGTACTTAAAATATACTTAAAATCATACCCCAAGCCCAGAGGGCTTTCCACAGCCCTCAGTGGAAGGTCTGGCTAGGAGTGCTTTGCTCCTTATGATATTTGCTTTGTCATGGATTCAAGGTGCTGTGAACTTGGAGGGGACAATTTACAGTTCTGTTGCTGCAAAACACTTCATCAAGAGTGTCTGGAGGTGATGAAGTCAGGCTTTGCACAGCTTGTTTTCTATCTGGCTCTATCCTCCAACTCGGATATTAATGCTAATAGATTAGGGAGAGATTGAGCTGGATCAGATAAATATATTAACGCATCATCTGCATACAACATTAATGCAAAGCTCTCTGAGCCCTTATAATGCTGGGGATATTTTCATTTTGGCATGTATTAGATGCCAAATATCCAGTTGAAAAATCAACTGACAGGAGAGCAAGATGTTCTTTTATCACTTTTCTGCCCAGAGAAGCACCTGGATATGAAGCTTTTTGTCACTAATTGGGAGAAAGAAGGTAAAAAAAAAGCCAGTACCATAGCTACCAAGTTGCTACCCAGCAGCTGTGAAGTCAGGAGTCAATGTGTGTTAACTTGCCAGGACACTGATGGCATCAAATTAGTGTGGTTTGTTTTCTTTAGGATATTCTGGGCTGTTTCTATCTCTGGAGCAAGGGAAGAGAAACAGAAGTTTCTGGTCTGGCATGGCGTGCAGAGCAAAGACTTGCAATGTGGTCCTAGCCACATGCTCTAGCAAAGTTCTGAGTGGTGGACATCTCATCACTGCAGGGTTATGGGGTGTCACTCCCACCTGCATGCATCCTTACCCGCCGGCTCCCCATTGCCCATACTCATTGCATGATTTCATAGAATCAAAGAATCGTAGAATCATTTGAATTGGAAGGGACCCTCAAAGTCCAGAGGGGGTCTTTGACCATCCAGACCATCCAGTCCAACTCCCCTGCACTGAACAGGGACACTCACAGCTCCATCAGGTGCTCAGAGCCCCGTCCCCTGACCTTGGGTGTCTCCAAGGACGGGGCATCCACCATCTCTCTGAGCAACCTGTGTTTTCTTATATTCAATCTATATCTCCCCTAAAGATCCCCTGGAGCTTCATCTGGCCTTCCTAGCCCAGCAGGACCTTCCTTACAGAGGAGTTTCCAGGTAATTTCCTTCAGGAGTAAAATGGTACTTAACCAAGGGATGACTTTGCTTGTGCAGTGCTGTGTTCTGTGGATAACGCCCCAGCTGATGTCTGCTGCCCAAAAAGGCATTAGCTCGCCCTTACTGGGCAGCTTGAGAACAGCACTTCTCAGAAGGAGCTTAAAATTGCAGCTCTGGAAAGGAGACTCAGAAAAAATCACATTTCCTCAACAGGGAGAGGACTTCTGGTCAACTGCAGACCATTGAGAGACCTGGCAGGATGGAAAGATGGTTGGTAGAGGCTTAAGTGCCCCAAGTAAATGAGCAGTATTCCGGTTTAAAATGGTATTCATTAATACCATTAGTCTAAGTAGCACTGGTGTAAAGCTTCAAGGTGGATAAGTAACGTGACACATAAATGAGTCAAATGCCTCTTTTTCATTTACAGTGTCAGATGCCAGCACTGCTGTGACTGGGCAGAAAGGCCACACACCATGAGACATGTCTCTAGAAGGAGGCAGGTCGGCCTCCCCTCACATATGGCAGAGCCACACTGCATGCTATGAATGCAGATGAAATGTGTGTGGTGGAGAGTTCTGGCTTTTTACTGAAAAAAAGTGAAAAGCAAAAAAAAAAAAAAAAAAAGGAATGGGTTTATTAAAAGTCCATCCCTTTGAACATCTATGGGCATTTCATTCCATCACTTCCAGATCGTGGAACAAGTAGAGATACCAAGAGGTAAGAAAACTGCACTATATGCAGCTAAAAACTCAGGGTCATCTCGATGAATGGACACGTATAATACCTGGGGTATTAAAGGGAGGAAAGCCAACCTGGGAACACAGAGCCTGAGACCTGGAGACACGGGGACCCACTGAATAGCTGAGGGAGGCACCTGCTGAAGGCCCTGATGGACGGTGGCCATGCCAGGGCTCAGCCCCACTCCCAGCACTCTTTCTACCCCTGGCCATGCACAGCATGCTGTGACGCAAGAGCCAGAGGCACCTGTGGGTTTAAACTAGTCAGATTTGCTCCAGGCAGAGGCATAAGACTCAACAATCTTTCAGTAAGTGGGAGTTAATGATTTCTTTTCCTTTTCTTGGATTAAACTGACTTTCTCTGGCCGGAAGCGTAAATGTTGCTGTCTTTCCAAACCAAGCGAATTTGTGTTGAACTCCGCTGACAGAAGTCAGTTATCATGCAAGCAACAGAAACTGGGGCCAGCTTGGTTCCGATGAAGGAAGAAAGGAGCCAGCAGCCTGTCCCCGAGCCCCGAGAGCAGGGGCTGCCCTTGGGTGAACAGGGGTGGTCCCAGGGGAGAGCTGCCTGACCACTGCTGCAGCTTGCCCCATGCCTGGGTGTCCTTCCTGCCCAATGCAAGTGTCATGCAAGCTTTGCCTTGATTTGTACAGGCCCCCTCAGCCTGCCATTTGCAACCCCTCTTGCACCTCCTGTCATTGCCTTCCACCATGGTAATGCCATGTCCAAGTCAATGTTGGCTGTGAAATCCTCTGCTTTCTGCTTACCCACATCAGCACTGACATTGACCTGGGAAACAGCAGACACGCTGCCTGCACGGTGCAGCTCTTGCCCTGTCACTTTTGTCGCTGAAGATGTCATTTAAAATGTGTTTGATGTAACACTTCCCGTTAACCTGACAGTGCTGAGAGCTGGACAGTCACAGCAAAGCAAACACAGAGGTTGGAAGTGTGAGCAGGATGACGCTTGACTTCATGCAAATTTGGATGGCTGCTCCTGAAAGCTCTCCTCGAGTTCTCTCCAGGAGGATATGAGAGGTACAGTGCTCAAACCTCGAAGTCAGATGCATCCCCGCCTCTTCCACACACCTATCACATCTCTGCACATTCGCTGAGCTCACTTTTTATTGCTGGTTCAAGAAGGAAATCTCTCTAAGGTCTGTGTCAGCTGGAAAACCAGCTGCAGGAGTGATTTGCTGGGTTTCTGCTGGCAGCTTAGTGGCTGGACAGACAGACTTCCACTGATTCACACCGTGAGTTCATTGGGCGTTTCGGGCCAAAGCAGATGCAAACTCATCCATGAGGCTGGCGTGGTTGCCATTCCCAGATGGCTCCCCTCCTTCCAAGAGGAGTAGTTTGGGTGGTAAATCTCGCAGTCCCTGTCCAAGGGCTCTCAGCTCAGCCATGAGCCCTGCAGAGTTGCTGGAGTACAGGGTGCCGAAATCCCTTTAATTAAGCTTCTCTTGGGGAGGGAGAGAGGAGAGCAGTTCAGATAGTTCAGTGGCCTGGCAGCCTGCATCCTCGTTTAGCTATCAAGGTTAATTGGCTGCAGGTCCTCTAGCCTCTCCTGGAGCCTTAGCACCCTGCTGATGTGCTCTGACTGTTAAGCAGGGTGTCCCTGCAGTAAGACCTGCCATAGCTTTGGAGCATCGGCCAAGGATTAGGACAGTCCCTGTGTCTGCCTTTTTTTTTCATAGAATCATAGAATCATTAAGGCTGGAAAAGACCACTAAGATCATCTAGTCCAACCATCAACCCATCACCACCACGTCTTCTAAACTATGTCAAGGAGCCTCCCGGGCAGGAGATGCTCTGAGAGCCCTCAGAACTCCCTACCCTTCCCATGGAACTTGGCCATGCACTGAACATTTCTGGGGACTCACAGCCTGACAGATTCTGTTTCAGATAAGTCTTCTACTCATGTCCCAGTGGACACGGTGAGTGAGGATGATCAGATGGCAGAAGTACGGCTGCGTGGGGAGAGGCTGGAGGAGCTGCTGCAGTACAAGGGGATAGGAAGAGGTGTCTGTAGCACTGGAGAGCTGTGCTCACATGCTCTGGACAATGCCTTACCCTGCTCCGACAGTTAGCATCTATTTAGCAATGGAGTTTGATGACTCATAAAGCAGCCTCTTGCACAGGTCACCAAGAGGATATTTCCCTTGAAAGCAATAAGAGTGAGTAGGGAGCGTGGTGCTGAGGAGTAGGTTTTGAGGAGGGCTTCGGCATGCTTGCCTCATTCCCCTAAGGGCAGGCAGCTCTCAGCTTTGCTGTGAAGCAGATCAGCGGTGTCACACCAGGAGTGCTTGGTCATGCTTGGAGCAATGAGGCAGCACAGAGAGTGAAGGAATACTCCAGGGAAAACGTTCAGACAGGTGGGAGCTCACGGTTAGGATGCTTTGAGGGGAGGTCATGAGGAAAACAGCTATCTCATGCCTACATGAGCAATTAGAGCAGAGGCTGCACACACTTCACAGAACGCTGTAGTTACGGCTAATCACATCGAGCTGCATTGACTCTCGCTGGAATAATTGCCCATGGGAATTCAGAGCATGTCCATGCGTTCAGCTCATTAAGTGTGCAGGCTGCGGGCTGCTCACACACCAGCTTGTTTTCACAGAGATTCCCCGCAGCCCAGCCAGCCTTCACCTCATGGGGTGTCAATGACTCTCTCTGGCCACTGGGATCCTGGGGTCTGCCCCCAAAATGCCCTTTCAATCAATGCAGGAAAGATTCTTGGCCGCAGAAGGATGCATGCGGTTGTGTGTTCCTGGATTCATGCCACCATGTGACAGCAAGATGGCATTTGTCACAGTGGTGTCACCGGTCACTTAGCAGTGAGCACGTCGATTGGAGGGAAACCTGGTGTGGAGAAGGGCAGTTAAGCAGCTGAGTGCACTGATTTGTCTGCAAAACTGAGCAGTGAAGACACTGACCCTGCTAGGGAGACCAATTGGCTGGATTGATTGGGAATAGGGAACAGTAAAGCTAAGAGATTTGTACTACTTCACCATCCAATTTCCATCCATGGTGAGAACAGCTGTGTGAGCGATGGAGTACGTTTAGAGCACGTCGGCTGTGTGAACCTGTGAAGTCAACTCAACGGTACAACTGAATGCAGTGGGATTAAGCTGTGCACGAGAAGCCAGAACTCTCAGCCCTTGGCTTCTTAACCACAGGTCAGCTGGGCCCGTGGGGCTGTGCTTTGAGCAGCAGCAGCAGCACCTGGTAATTCTGTAACTGGGCTGAGTTTGCAGGTAATGAGGTCAGAGCCTCTGTCTTGTGGGAGGCACTGAGCCTGGAGGATGGAAAAACCCATCCCAGTATTTCAGGAGCAGAAATCAATAGTGCCATCCTCCTCCCACTGCAGGGATCCAACTGATTATCTGTGGCATGTCCTGCATAATCTTTTTTGAGTAAGGATTGTGCCCTCCGAAACAGGCCCTGGAGTACAGAGGCATCCCTGGAGAACCACCTCCTCTCCTGATCCAGGGATGGTTTTTTGCCTTCACTTTCAGCAGGCTCTGAAGCAGCTCAATGGCTGCTCTTGGCCCCATGTTGTGTATGCTTGTTTTGACTGAGCTGATGACTATTAAATAGAAGGGGCTCTGAGTGTCTGCACAGTTTCAAATCATTCTGTAAAGACAAATCCAAAGCTACATTTGCATCAAGGATGTTAATTGAGAATGATCAATGAGAATGCCCACACTAACAAAAAGTGAATCACAGAATCACAGTATCACCAAAGTTGGAAAAGACCTCCAAGGTCATCCAGTCCAACTGTCCATCTACCAGCAGTATTTCCCTACTAAACCATGTCTGTTAGTACAACATCTAAACGTTTCTTGTCCACTTCCAGGGATGGTGACTCCATCCCCTCCCTGGGCAGCCCATTCCAGCGCCTGACCACTCTTTTGAAGAAGAAATTTTTCCTAATATCCAGCCTGAAAAGTGGTGATCTCCTGGGCTGTGTGTTCCATCTGGAAAGGACTGCTAACAAAGGATGGAGCTCCCCATGGTGAGGGCAGCAGCCTGAAAGCAGGAGATCCTATTTTGCCACTGATGGCCATAGGACCCCATGTAATCCTCCAGTTCTGCTGGCTGTGTGATCTCTGAGTGTGAGTCTCTTTCCTTGAGTCCATATTTATAATTCCAGTTGTGACTGGGCTCAGAGGAAGACAGCGCACAGAGTGAGCGTGGCCATGGGGACACATCCTGTGGGAATGCATACATGCACTCAGCAGCTTTACTGGGACACCAACAGCTCTCCATCCCCTGTCCCATCTCTACATGGACTTGCCCTAGTTCATCACAAAGGCCAGGTCAACCCTTGGTGGTAGACCTGCCATGCCATGGTCAGAGAGGGGAATGCAGACCCTCCGTTAGCCCTTGGCTAGTGTCAAGCCAGACTGGAGACCCAGTCTGTAGGTGACTACTGCCACAGCCCTTACTGCAAGGGGTGATGCGCTGATGGAAACACGTGGCATGTTTGGAGGGTGATTTGTCTCCAGAAAGGAACTCTCATTGGAATTGACCATTGCCCTCCTAGAGGAAGTGATTTAGATAGGAGAGCCTTTGGTCTCGAGACGGATTATCTGGATGGAATTATCTACCTTGTGTCACACTGAAAATCGGACCAGATGACTGCACGATCCCTTCTGCCTTTACCATCAATGAATCAATAAATGATGCGATTGAAATATTCCTACAGAGGATAGGTGACACTAGTAACATGGTAAAAGAACAGCTCCAAGCAACTTCCAAAATACACTGTTTTATCAAAAGCAAGAAAATTTTGAATTAAGAGATGATTCAAACCCTGAGAAATGTATCAGTGCGGGCAGCTCACCATCCTCATCCATTTGTAGGGAGCACTGTGGTGCAGCTTATGCGTGAAAAGCACGTTCTCTGGAGCACCGCATCAGGCTCCTTCATCTTGTTCATCCAATTTAGCCATCAGCCCCTGAATCACACTGCGGCTCAGAGATTCATCCGGTGGATGACCATGATTCACAGGTCTTAGTGCTCACATCTGCTGCTACCTGCTAGAGTCAGAGCATCGGCTGAATGATCCCAACCAATCCCTATGCTTGATCCTCCAGTTGTCATTGTAATTAGTGCTAGTGAAATAGTCCTGATGCAACATACATATAACTAAGGAGTACATAACTCAGGAGCTTTGCATCCCATGTGCCTTCCTAGCAGTAATCAAAGTCCTGATAAAAAAATTAGAAGTCTGTTAGAAACTTGAACAATTTTTTCCTGTGGACTTCCCCATTTCTTATAGGGATTAGTTCCCTGTAATGGAAGGGCTGAAAGAACTGGCGAGCACTTATCTTTATCCATTGGATTTCTGAGAATGCAGAGTCATAACTTAACTTAAAATGACTGCTTGCACAGGTGTGCTTTTAGTGGGAAGCCCTGAAAAATGCTTGCTGTAGGTTTCTTTCTATCTACTGTGTCGTACCTTGTGCTTCCAATGCCACTGAGCAGGAGTCTTTCCAACCTTAATGATTCTACGATTCTAAGAATCTATGACTCTGTAACACTCCCACATTGTCCCATCTCCCCAGAACGCCCCAACCAACCCTTCAGAGTGCCAACTGCACCCCCCTGGGCCAACTGCACCCCAAGGCAATGTTATCGCCTTCCTGCCAGACAGCTTCGCCTCTCCGCTTGCCATTTCTCTGCTCTCTGAGCACTGTTCCCCAAGGATATATAACTGAGTTTTATAATGAAGCACCTCTCACCCAGCACATATTAAATAAATTTCAGTTGCCCTTTATTACACAATAATGATAGTAAGATTTAATTACCTCCGCACCCAACGGGGACATGAATTTTAACCAATAGGACTAAATCTTCCCAGTAGGATAATTGGTGTTGTCTGCAGCTGAGGGTCATTTCCAGTGCATTGGTGGGCAGTGATGGAAAAATCCTTCCTAAGGAATGTGGATTCCAAGCTGAGATTGTGGGTGGACTACAAGGTCAAGGCCAGTAGTGAGCAGCTGATTCAAGAAACCCAATTAAACAATGACACTTAGTGGAGTTTTGGGTTCATGTCAGAGGCTAAAGATGCAGGACATTGTGTGAAAATCCACGAAATGATAGGGAATAACCAAACAAGAGCCTCTGCGCTCTCTGCAGTAGGAGTGCTGACAGGACTGTGCTTCTCTTTTCACATTTTCCATCGTTTTCCATCATTTAAAATACATATTTTTCAGGGTAAAGAAAACAGTGTGAAGGCATTCGTTGAGCGACTCTGCTTCTGTGACACGTCTGCTTTGATCTGTGCTGAAAACTGTGTCACCTAGATATATCCCAGGCACCAATAGCTCGCGCTGTGCTTTCATAGCAGGGAGAAATGAGGTCTCCAGGAGCTGGGGCAGCTGCAGAGATGGACTCCCCCCTCCAGGTCGCCCGCCAGCACCTGCTGTGGTCATGGCCTGCTGGTGTTGCTTGGCAGAAAGGAGCATTTAGGACTCTGTACTGCACGGCATAAGGCCACAAGTTGCCCCCCATGCCTTTGGAGAGGCTCAGTTTAAGCATTTTCTGCCCCAGAACACTCCATAGATTTGCAGGTACTGAGGTGGTGAAGAACCGATGTCAGACTTATTCCAAACCTTTCAAATATAGTGGTTGTGTCCTGCTCACTGCACTACGACACAAACAGGCTGAGCTCAGCTCTCCCTGCACCCAGCCTCTTCATCTGCCCTCTTTCAGGGTCCTCTTTCCACCTCCATCCTCCTCATCCATCCTTCCTTGATCTCCTTTGTCCACATTTGTCCTGGGGCGTTGTTTCCAGGGGCTCATACCCCCTTTGTTTGCTTCCAGTTTTACCAAACTCTGTGAGCAGCGGCTCTTGAGGACCCAAAACACCGTGCACCCTTGGGACACCTGTCCCAGCTTTCAGCCTTTGATGTGTTTGTGCGCCAGCGCTCGCAGGTCATGCTTGGCTGCTGTTCTCCACCTCCCTCTGGACTCCTCAAAGGATTTCTGAGAAAGGTAAAATCAGCTCATCGCTTCAGTAAACAAAAAGACAAGGCCAAGAGGAGGGGTTGGCAGGCGAGGGATGTCTTTTTGCTCGTCTGCTCACCGGGGTGTGCTGCAGGCAGAACACCTCCCAACCTTGTGGGTCTCCCACCATAAAGTAAGTCTTAGGTCTGTAGAATCACAGAATTTCCTGAGTTGGAAGGGATCCATACGGATCACTGAGTCCAACTCCTGGCTCCGCACAGGACCACCCCAAAATCAGGCTAAATAAGTTTTGCCTGGGCTGATCTGATCATGCACCGAGTCCAGTGTTGGGAGGAATCAGTAAGGCCATTGAAAGGCCAGCACAAATGTTCACAAACTGGTAATATACAGGACAAAAAGGTGTGTGCAGTCCTGGCAAAGATACCTTGCAAGTCATGTGCTGCCTTTTATTTTCCCCTTTCAGTATTTTGGGAAGCAGAACATATTCTGGGTGCCAGAAGAATCACAGAATCATTGAATGGCTCAGGTTGGAAGGGAACTCAAAGATCATTTAGTTCCAAACCCCATTACCATGGGCAGGGTTGCCTCCCACCAGGTCAGGCTGTCCAGGACCCCATCCAACCTGGCCTTGAGCACTGCTGAGGCATCCACTGATATCTAGGCAGCAGTGCCAGGGTCTTCCTTGTCCTTTTAGGATGCACTGATTTAAATGGATGCTGATGGAGTTCAAGCAGAGCAGCGCTGGGGCATGCGTGGAGTATCTGCAGAAGGAGATACTGATTCAGTGCGTGGCTTTTGAGAGCTATTCTGGTTAGGAAGCAATGGCAAATATCCACGTTTTGCAGGAAAATTTGGCCTGCAAAACCCAGCCTCAACATCAGATGTTCTCAGTTCATGTCTACCAGCACAGCCCAGATCCACTAATCACACACCAGCTGGTGCTTCTCCTCCCAGATGCATCAGCTGCTGCTTCTCTGGTGACTACATCTACCTCTGTGTGTGTTCCTTCCTCACTGTTTGGCCCTCCTGCCACCACTACCACTGCACAGCACCAAGAGCTGTCAAAAGCCCCAAATGTATTAAAACAAAGGCAATGCTCCAAAATTTCCTGTCCCTGCCACTGCCGCATAATTACACCAAAACTAATGAGACAGCAGCCACTCCACAGATTATAACAAACCATTAGGCTGAGAAAGAGCCAATTACTGTAGGACTGATGAGATGGAAACTTGTGGGGTGAGCTCTGCTGCAGGACTGCTTGTCACCAGGCAGTGTTTCTCCATCTGCTCCATGTCCCCTTGTCTGTCCTGCCCTCCTTGCTCCTTCTTTGGGAGTAAAGGCAAGCAGAAATCTGGCCACAGGAGTAAGGAGACACTTGTGGAGTGCAGCATCTTCTTCCAAGCAAGCACAGTTCAGTTGCTAATGTTCCCAATTGATTATTCAGGTCCTTCCTCAGTGAGATGATTTCTAGCTGAAAATGACATCCACTCTTCACTCTTGGGCTTGGCCTAACCAACTTGCCAGGTGTATTTCTAAAAGGGAATGTGAAAGTCCTGGCTGAGCTGTGCTGTCCTACTTCCACGCTGTTTGCATACACTCATAATGAGGGCACTGGGTCTCCTCCGAGCTCCCTCCTTTTGACCCTGTTCTTGTGAAGGCATTTTTAGGACAGCTGTCCCTTTTCAGGTGGGTTGCTCACTGCTCAGTGGCACATTTGGCCGATATTCACAGCATTTATAGAGCTGTGAAGCTGTCATGTTTGCAGGAAATGGGGATGAGCTAGATCTAAGCAGAGAAACTTTCTTCAGCGTCCCATCTCACTGGAACGGTCCCATTTCTCCACAAAGGGGATTTCATTGGCCTCAGCCATTGAAGATCCAGTTTCTTTCTTCTCCTGCCCACCCATGGGGGTGCACTGAGTGTAGCAGCCAACCAAAAGCTATTTCTGCTTTAAATTGTTTGCCACTGTTTTTGGGACTGGTCATATGGAAATGCAGATCAGAGAGGTTTCCAAGTGAACATTCAGTAAATATTCAGAAAATTTATGGTGAGCTGTTTATTACAAATACCATCAGCCACTGTCAGCTACTGGGGGTTGGAGCTCGATGATCTTTAAGGTCCCTTCCAGCTTAAGCCGTTCTATGATTCTGTCTCTGCAGACCAATGCAATTTACAAACCTACAGCAAAGTCAGTATTTCACGACTCCATTTTCTCCATCTTTTTTGGCTGCTGCCAGAGATGAAAGTCAAAGGGCAAGTGGTCGCAGGAGGCTGTTTGCTGGGCTGTCTGGCACAGCTGTCTTCTTGTTATTGCTTGTGCAGAACTTTGTGCTGGAAGGAGATGCAGCAGAGGTGGGTCAGGGCCCTGGGTGCCCCAGTGGGCTGTCACCTCGCTGACCTGCCTGCAGCCGTCTCTCTGCAGCCCCTTCCACATCCTCAGCCCCCTGCCCCAGGGGTTTAGCTGCCACCCATCACCACGCTGCTCCCTCTGTATGTCAGGCACACAGCGTCCCAGAGGAGTCCTTGCATTGAAACCCCCAGCTGAGTGCAGACAATTTCAACCAGCAGCAGCTGAAGGCAGCTCCTGGGGCTGCAGTGTGAGATAGCTTTGTCAGACTGGGGTTGTGTGCTTGGCATTAGGGCACAAGTGTGCGTCTTGGGTGGTTTTTTTTCCTCAAATGAAGGAGAATTTATGAGAGTTTAACAATGAGCTTCACAGAGCGCTGCTGGGCATGTTTCACTTGTGCCGGGGACACCCAGCCTCTAAAAGTCATGCTGAGGTTTAGGAAAAAACTGTCATGCATGTGTTTACAAAGTGCAGGACACCAAAAGGGCTGAGTTCACATCCTCCTGTGGGAGGGCACTGCCAGGTCCCAAGTTACAGAAAGTCATGGTAGACTGAGTAGACTCCCTCGGGGTGCCCACTGGGTGCCACAGGCTGCCACTCAGGCAGTACTGAGTGTTTCATAGAATCATAGAACCACGGAATCATTAAGGTTGGAAAAGACCACTGAGATCGCCAAGTCCAACCTCATCATGCCCACTGCCCACGTCTCTCAGTGCCACACCTCCAGTTCTGGAACACCTCCAGGGATGGTGACCCCACCTCTCCATGCACAGCCTGTGCCAGTGCATCACCACTTTTCCCTCATACCCAACCTGAATATTTCCTGCCATAAACACTTTCGGTGGAAACTTAATTTTATTATTTTGCTGGCAGTGCCCACTTTGCGTGGGATAGAAGCTGTGGAAATACACCTGTACATCTTTCCACATTCTCTAGAGTCCCCTCTAAGCTGGCTGCATGAGGGACTGCAGCCCAGCATAGAGAGGGTGGGTCTTTTTGGTGCCCAATCCCAGAAAGCAAAAGAAGCTCAACAGAAAGTTTGAACTGGACTCTTTCCATGCAATACCAAAGCCCCCACCTCAATTTGTCCATTGGCGTTTTCCACTGAGAAAAGCAAAACACCTCCCTTAGCATTTCCAAAGTACGTGTCCTCTGCTGTGGCACAGTCCCACCTACAGGATCAGCTTCCAGAACAGGGGAGGCTGAATGCAATTTCCTGCAGCTGTCACAGCCATTGCAAAGTCTCGTGTCACCAGCGAGCAGAGATGCCAATTTCCTCAGTTTCTGCTCTATGCCTTGAATGGCGTGAGTGGAAAATCTGTGTGTGCCCATTTATTCTTAGTGATCCGTAGCCTCTCTCAGCAGGAGAGTAACTGTCAGCTGCTAATTAAACATCAGACCTGAGACACAGTGTGTGCACAGCGTTAAGCCCTGCATCTTATTCATTTGGGTGGCATTGTAGTTGAGGAGTGTTTCATTCAGACACAAAATTAAGCCCTGTGGAATGAAAGCTTCCTTTAATAGCTTCCTGCTGGGCTGGTGGTGTCGACACTTTGTCCTTGCATCCGTCCAACATGTCTTTGGGTAGGGGGAGGAGAATTTCCATCTTTCTGTGGATTCTGGTACATTTGGTGCGGCTTGTCTCCCAGGAAATGGAGAAAATCTGACAGAATAGCAAAATCAGACAGAAAACTCTTCTCCAGGCTCAACACTCAGCTCCCTCAGCCTTTCTTCATAGCAGAGGTGCTCCAAACTCTAGGTATCCTTCTCTGGACCCGCTCCCACAGCTCCGCATCTTTCCTGCACCAAGGACCCCAGGCCTGGACGTTGTACATGACCATCCACTGGAGACTCAGCAGTAGAGCCCCCAGGTCTTCTCCATCCTTAGGACCCAGGGATCTCAGTGAGTTGAGAAGGAACCTTTCCTTGGGCAGCTTTGGCAGCAGTGTTCAGTGCTGCAGGTACTCTGCTCTGTCAGCCCAAAACCTTGCAGCTTAAGGGTTGCAACGAGAAGCTCCCCAGCTCTGCTGGACACAGCAGAGTCATGAGGAGAGACTGAGGGAACTGGGGTTGTTCAGTCTGTAGAAAAGGAGGCTGAGGGGAGACCTCATCACTCTCTACAACTTCCAGACAGGAGGCTGCAGCAAGGAGGATGGCTGACTATTTTCTCAGGTGACAAGTGACAGGATGTGAGGAAACAGCCTCAGGTTGTGCAAGGGGAGGTTTAGATTGGATATCAGTTACAAATTCTCCATGGAAAAGGTGGCTTGGCATCGGTCTGGGTTGCCCAGGGAGGTGGCGGAGTCCCCATCCCTGGAGGTATTTAAGAGATGTGTGGATGTGGCACTGAAGGATATGGCTTTGTGGCGGGACTTGGTAGGTCAGGCTGATGGTTGGACTTGGTGATCTTGAAGGTTTTTTTTCCAACCTAGATGATTCTATGGTTCTGTAACTCTGCGTCGCCCCTCATCTCACATCCCACCCTGGTCTCACTAGTGGTCTTGATTACCTTGCTTATAAAGGCGTTTTCCCAGTTTCCCAGCCCAAATCAGGGACTCCTGACAGCTTCACACAGTGTTCATGCTCCATCTCTCATTACAGGAGCAGTGCTTGCAGCCTGCTGTGACTACATGGAAATGGCCCACGCTTTGCTGAGCATTTGCATGGTTGCATCCCGCTTAGCTCTTCTCCTGGGGATGAGCTGCTGCTTCTCTAATTCACCGGGGCCCTCTGGACTTTCCCTGGTACAATGGGAAGCTGTGTTTTGCCTGAAGCCTTATTTTCACTGTATCAGCTTAATAAAAGGCAGAAACCACTTCTTTTATGTGAAGGCCTGAAATCTTTGATTGATCCTTTGCTGCATGGCTCTCAGGGTAAGGCTGTCTGATTGTCTGCCTTTTCATTATGTTATCTCTCTGGATTTTATTTCTCATTCCAGCAAGTATCTCTAAATTATACTCTTTGGACAATAAATGCCAGTGGAAACACGTCCTCTTTTCACAAATTCTGTGCTCCTCCTGAGCGTAGACAGAGCTCATTTTGGATCAAATTTTAAGGGGACATTGTCCCTGTTGTTTTAAGTTCCTTCTTTTCTCTGTCATTTTCAGAGTGATCCTTGCAAGGCAGAATTTCAAAAGCTTAATTGAAATCCTTGACATGTGCTCTGCTCTCCTAGCTCCGCCACCAGCAACACCCTTGCCTTCCCCAGGTCTCATGGTAGATAGATTTTACCAAACTTGGTATCTCTCAAGGTAAGACCAGTTTCTATGCACTCACCAAACTGCGGTGAGATTCCCCACTCATTCCCACATGGACAGCTGAAATAGACAGGAGAGGCTGCATGCAAGCAGAGCCTATAGAAAAGCAGACCTGGAGAAGGTGCCGGAATTACTGAGTAGGATCCAGGAGGTGATACACCTTTCCTCAAGGCATGCAAAGCTTTTGGCAGGAGGTGGGTTTCCTCTTACTCCACAGCTTTAATCTAGGGCTGCTTCACATCCTCCAAGTGCCACCCCAAATGCTTGCCATGTCCCAGTGGTGCCAGAGGGCACTCAGGCTGCAAGAGCCTGAAGATGGAGCTTGCCAATAGCCCACCACTGAGCCTGGAGGGACTCAAGCCTGAGGAAAGTGATGGACACTCTCCAACATTAGCAACTGTCTCCCACAGCATCACTCATGGCACATCAGGATGCCATCCTGCAGGTATGTATGTAATAGAGTGTGTAAGGAATAGTAAGTAAGGGATATGCATGTAAGGGACACTATGTAAGGAATAGAGGAGCAATGAGGCTGTACTCTCCCATGGAAGAGAGCTGATGTCCCTCTGGTCTGCGGCTACAATTTCAATCCAGTTCTTGCTCTTCCACTCTTGTAGAACACCTTTGATTTGTGTGCCCCATCTCCACTTTAATCACACGCTGCAGGCATGGATCCTGAGCAATGCATCGATGCTCTATCATGCTGCCATCCTGCACAGCAGAGAGCCATTCTGTCCTGTGGGAACATGTGCTCAGCCATGGAGTTATTAGCCTGCTCCCTCCATCCAGGCAGAGAAATCCAGCAATAACCCATGATTCTGGTCATTTGTTTAGAGAGTAACTATCTCTGTATCCCCCAACGCTCAGAGGCCCCGTGCTCCCCATTGAGATAAAGAGTACCAGGTCTGCTCAGCTCTGACTACACACCTTCATGCGTGTGAAGGACTTCCTGTGCTGAGGATTTAGACTTAGGAGGGGCCATTATAGCCACAAGCCTGACCCCTTGCTGAACACAGGCCAGAGAAGCCCACTCACTGATGCTGCACCCAGCTCTCACCCAGCAGCCTTTTCTGAGATGTGCAACCTTGATTTACGAATACTAATTAATGGGAAATTTAATGTGACTGTTGGCGACCAGTACCGAACGGTCAACTCCCCTCACAGTTACAAATTTGCTCCTTGTGTTCAACTCGTTCCTTCAAGCTCCGTGTTACAGCAAGCAAATCTTGCTCTGACTTTTCCTCCTGATTTAAAGCAGGAATTCTCCTCCCTAGGAACGTACCACAGATCATCTCTCTTTTTTACTTTCTCTTAATCTCAGTTAAAAGACAGAACGGAATGAGTCAGTGGCTTCCTCTGAGCCCAGCATGCTTTGGAACAGATATTAAAGAATTGGTGTCCTGTTGTGCAACAGCACAGCCCTCTCTACCCAGCCTGATGCCCAGCCCATTGCATGGGTTGCAAACCCTTTGCCTTGCTTGCTGAATCTCCCATGCAGCTCTGCTTTCTGCCCCTCATGCTCTGGGCAAAGCATGGTGACAGCCTGGCTTGCCAGGTGCAGGATGCGGGATCAGGTAGATGCTGCTGAAAGCCCTAATTTGCACAAGTGATCATCAGGACTGTCAAACTGAGGATTCTCAGTCTGGAAAGGCACTGGCACAGGTTGCCCAGAGAGGTGGTGGATGTCCCATCCCTGCAGACACCCAAGGTCAGGCTAGATAGGGCTCTGAGCACCTGATCAGCTGTGGGTGTCCCTGTGCATTGGAGGGGGTTAGACCAGATGGCCTCTGGGGGTCCTTCCAACTCACTCAAACCATTCTGTGATTCAGTCTTGCTGAGAAGAGCCTAACACTGGCCAGGAACATCTCCCTTTCTTGGTGCAAAGAACATTTCAGGGACTCAGCTGCTTGCGTATTGCTTCTGTTTTTCCTCTTGGATGTTCAGACATGAATTTGCATTAGCACGCACCTCAGCCCCACACCTCTGCCTCTCATACTATAAGCACATACCCCTGGATGAGAGCATGTGGTTTAACAAGTGTGCACGTTTCATGCTGGGAGAAGAGCAGCACATTCATCACCTTAAGTGTTGCTTAGTGTTTGTGAGATGCTCTGACTTGCTAAGAGGAAAAGTGTACTGTTCAGGGAGAATGTGGATAAATCCCTGTGGCATATGCATCATCTCTGGACGTAATCCAGCAATCCCAGTGAGCACAAGAAACAAGTCAGAGGCAGGGCCTCCTGGTAAATTCCCAAGCCCCAAATCAGCTATGCCAGTTTGAGAGAGGGAAGAAAAGCAAGAACTCCCTTCCCCCAGCTGCGGGCTAAAAGATATATCACCCTGGAGTCATGGAGGGACTTGTCATTTCCAAGTAATTTTCCTGATCCAGCACGATTAGGTCTTCCATGTGGTGGAATGATGCTTTCCCAGCTGGAATATGTGTTTTGGTGAGGTGACAGAAAGCAAAAGATGTCCTGGGGACTCAGTAAGAGTTTGTTGCAACTCAGAAAGCCACTGAGCTAGATATAAGCAAGCCAGAAGTAAAGATCCATCCACAGGGACACAATGGGAAGGGAAAGAGTTGTTTATGAGCTATTTTATTTCTATTCCATCTGGCCTCGCCACACAGAGTTCCTCCTCTTTCAGGAACACAGTTATTCAAGTTTATATTCTCGTAAAACCTGGATTTGGAGTTCAAAAGTCCTCTTGGTCTTTGGAGAGAGCTCCCTGCAAGGGAAATCTGTGGGCAGATCTGCGTCCCCACACTGACTGGCTCGGGGTCCCCATTTGTTCCTCTGCAGACACAGGGGAGCACAATACTGCTCAGGTTCCTGCTGGGCTCGAGGGAAGGTTTGATCAGGAGTGTGGGGTGGGAGCGACGTGCAGATGCCTGGCACAGACCAGGGAGGAGAGGGAGGGTGAGGAAACAGTGCTGGGAGTGCGATGCTCTGGGTTATGAGGGGTCTGCGAGGCTGCTCTGGCTCAGATTAGCTTCTTGATTACTGCACTGTGTTCTCATCAGAAGAGAAGAGGGTTTGATCAAAGGAAGATTACCTCCAAACGGGAAGAGGAGGTTTCATTAGAGAGGCTTAGAAGATGCGAAGTAACTCAACTCATCTTCTGAACAGCTCAGCTTAACCCTTGGGGAAGGGCTGCTTTGGCTCCTGCCTGTTGCAGCAGGCAGATTCCCTCCCTGAAGGAGGTCCTGAAACTCAGAGCTGCTTCAGGGCTGATGCCTAGCCCCAGAAAGCCTCACCTTGAAACACACACACACACAGCCTCTGTCTCTTCCTGCAGTGATTAACCTGGGTGAGGAACCTCTTCCAAACCCACCTGCAAAGGTTAGAGGTAGAACGGGAAAAGGGATCTTATAGAAAAGATGGAGAGAGACTGTTTTACCAAGGCTTGTAACCAGGGGGGAACAGTTTTAAACGTAAAGTGGAAGAATTAGGTTGGATATAAGAAATTCTTGCTGTTCAGAGTACTCTGAGCTTGTATCCTTACACTGCAAGCCGTGGAACATGGTCAAGTTAAGAAAGCAGGCTTTGATTTGACTATAGTGAGTGTCCTTCTGTCATGGATGCTGGGCATTTCACCCCCCTACTTTGGAGGAGAACTCCAGGCCAGCTAACTCCTCATGGAAGTACACAGATAAGGTGAGGAAAGGGCTTATGATATAATGAATTATAGTGCTCCTTAATATTTGGGGTCTTCACCCTGCAGGGTGAATAACACACTCTGTGTTGTCCCACATGCAGCATTCCTTGGCTCCATATAGGTTTGGCCCACCTCCATCCCTTTGCAGACGCATAGTAACCACTCAAGACAAGACCAGAATTTTCCTGGGAAAGGCAGAAAGTGTGAAGATCTGAGCTGCCAGAAGCCTAACAGAACTCTCCTCCGAGATCACAGTGGGAAAACTAAGAAAATCAGAACTGGAAACTAACGACAGAAAGTGGCATGTCAGAAGGAAAGGTGAATTGTTGGAGAAAACCTGGACAACCTGGAATCCATTTTTTCCATCAAACAACTCCCTGAGGAACCTTGCCAGAAATAATGAATTCAGCATCACTATGAGTCTGTTGAAAGGGTTAAGCACCTTCATGGGTGGTGTGAGTTTGGCAGGTCTCAGAAGAATGGGTTGTTGTAGGTACTGAGGCTGCATTCTCCTCCAGCAATGACTTGCAATATGAATTCTCACCAGAGATATATTTTCTGTTTTGCTGCTCTTTTTGGCCATGTTAATGCATTTTGAGCCTTGTTTTTCCTTACAGAAAGAATCAAATTCCAGCAATGACAGCACCTTAACCTAGTATCATTCAATTGATTTATTCCCCCACCTCAGAAAGCAGTTATTACTTTCCTTAATAACGTCAAAGAGGCTCTCAGACAAGGGACCTTTCTCTATTAAGGTTTTCTATTGCTAAAGAAAAGTAGGTGAGAGATGCTGTTGAAATGGAAGACTTAGTTAATCCATTGCAAGTGCTTTAACTGCTCTTCCTTTTTCTCTGCCAGAATTCCTCCTTAAAGTTTACATAGGTTCCTAATGTTTCTCACCTCCTTGAGCATAGCATGCCAAGATTTTTCGTGCAGACAGACCCAAACGAAGCTCAACCATCCTACTCTGGACTATGGCATAGACTTCCGTGTATTCACTGTACTCAGCTTCAAGCAGAAGTGTGTCAAAAGGAAAGATCCCAGAGGGAACCATGGGAACAGTTACAATAGCCAAGTGAATTCAGCAAGTGTGGCAGTGTCATGGCAGAGAATGGCAGGACAGAGGAGAGAACATGGGATGGACCAGCTGACAAAGGGCCAACACCTATAGGAAATGCTGAATGGAAGGCCACCAGATGAAGATTTCCCACCACCGAGCTCTCAGTTGCACCCAGAGGACCAAGCCTCCACATTTTTGTTCAGAGCAGCCCTAGCATTGTCTTCTGTCTTCTTCGTGCTAGCTAGCAGGATTTGATTGCTCTCACACCTGGTGCTTAGCCAGCCCTGCCAATATGTCCCCTGGAAAATGTAATGTATGAGCATCCCTGCCAGAGATCAGTCATTGTGTTCACACCGGTAATCTCACAGAGCGAACACAGGGCTGGTGCCTTTTGTGTGTGAATCTCCTCGGAAGATGAAAAACCAGAGGAAGGGGATTTATTAAATGAGCAACTGATAAGGGCTTCAGATTGATCTGTCACAGGCTGGACTGAAATTGATAGAAGTGGGCACTCCATGCCAGGGAGCAGATTGCAGTACCACTGCTGCCTCAGCTCCTTCCTCGTGTCCCCAGTCTCTGCCTGTCCCACAGAGGCAGCTCATTCTGCAGTGCTGCAGCCAGCATTCATGTTTTGCGGAGCCTCGGGGTGTGTTCAGTGGGTAGACCTGCTCTTTATCAGGGGCAAATTGCTCAGAGATCCTGATCCTGCTCTACGTAATAACTGCAAAGTGATTTTTTGGTGGTCTCCTCAGTGCTTTCTTCATGGCAAAGGAGCCCAAAGAGGGGGCAGAGCTATGTGATAAGCAGCTTGACTAGCCCCTCATCCCCAGAGAGATGTAACTGTGAATTGTTCATGCCTCTTGACTTAGGACAAATGTAATGTCCACAGGTCACATAAGAACAGCCTGCTATTGCCACGTGCCCATTAACAGACACTCCAACTCCTTCATCATCTCTATGGCTTTTCTGACACACTTGGCAATGAAAGTGGAACATTTCTCAGGACATATGTCTTCTGTCACTACTAGGACTGGGCCTTCAGTTTCTCTAAAGACAATACACAACTCGCATTGGCTTGTTGTATGACCAGATACATACAGAGAACACCAGCAGCCACTTTTCATGGAATCATAGAATCAATAAGGTTGGAAAAGACCACTGAGATCCTCAAATCCAACCCCAAGCAATCCACCCTCATCATGCCCACTGACCAAGTCCCACAGTGCCACATCTCCATGGTTCTGTAACACCTCCAGGGGCAGTGACTCCATCACTTCCCTGGGCAGCCTGTCTTTCTGACGAGCTGACCATTCTTTCCCAGGAAGTGATGCTACCATGTATTTCTCAAATGGTATTTGTTCCTGTCCTTGGAGGTCTCCAGTGCTGTTCAGTTGGTCCTTCCCCAGCAGCAGCTCTCCTGCAGTGGAATTCAACAATCCCACTATCAGGCACACTACAGACTGGATATCACCTCTATTGTGGCTATCAGTGGCAGAAAAATACAGAACAGAGACTTGGAAAATCTAGGCAAAGCTCTGGGAAGAGTCAGATGGGATCTCACCTTGGCATACTTCACATCCTAAAGGGACATGGAACCCCTCTCAAGTCCCTAAGGAATGCCTCATGGGACCAAGCCCAGGAGAAGTCTTTGCCTTCTCCCTCTCTTTGTCCTTAATAACCCCCAAAGTGAAGGACTGGTTGGGATTTCCCACAGGCCTTTCAGGCATGAGGATGAGCAGATACATCCCCACCACTTCGCAAGGCACATAAAGACAAATCCCACTGCTGTACATGCATATGCCAGAGACCTGGGGCAGCCAGGAGTCAAACATCGTTAGTGTTATTGCACATTAGAGACGGTAATTTTTTAACAGGAAAGGTATTGCCCCCAACATGAAGTAATTTATTTTGGATCTTGTTACGATAGATAAAGATGAATTAATCACCACATTGGAAGTTAGTGGTTGCCCAGGGACTCATGATCATGACCTGATTATCTTTAATACAGAAAAAGAGAGAATAGTCCCACGTAATTCCATATATCTATAGACACACATGCACATACATCCGGTGCTTTAGAAAGACTTATTTCCCAGAGCTGGGGGAAAATTATGAGTAGAATTAATTTGGAGGGAAATTTTAATCAGAAAAATGTGAATGAAGATGGGAAGTTCTTTAATGAGAGCTTATTAGGTCATAATTTCACTTTAAAGAAAGAAGACAATTTTGGCTAGAAGTCCACACTGATTTAGTGGCAAAATGAAGGCTCCCGTTAGAAATAAAAATGCAACATGGAATGAATGGAGGAAGGAAAAGAAGCCATGGTTACTCGTTTGAATTGCAGCAAGGAAAAACAAGGGATTGATAAGGAAAAACTGAAGACAACTAAAAAAAGGCCATGGGTGGCAAGTCAGAGAAAAATAAAGAGCTTTAGGAGAACTTTGGAAACTTGATTATACAAATAAAAGCACAAAAATTCAACCCATAATAGCTAACGTGGAAAACAGAGCTCGGCAAAGAGGTTCTCTGTGCCCAGGAGTCCCACAGCTGTTGCCTGGTGAGGTCTTGGTCTGGCAGAGGAAATTCTTCACTGGCCCTAGCAAAAGGGAGCATCCTGGAGATGGGGTGAGTGCTCATAGAGGGCAGCTATGAATCACTGAATCATGAAGGTTGGAAAGCCCACTAAGACCAAACCCAACCATGAGCCCACCCCCACCATACCACTAAACCATGTCACTCAGTGCAGCACCTCCAGAGATGGTGACTCCACCACTCCCTGGGCAGCCTGTGCCAGTGCCTCACCGCTCTAATTTTTCCTAATATCCAACCCAAACCTGCTGTGGCACAACTTAAAGCCATTACCTTAAAGCCATGAAAACTAAGCAAAAAACCCAGAGGGGACTCAAAGTCAGAGAGTTCACTTCCAGAGGAAATAATGGAGATAGCTGTATGGGATCTGAGTGCTAGAGGAACGTAGCTAAAGCAATATCCCCAGCTTGGTGAAGATGTAAGCTCATTTCCTAAGTAAGGCTTTGCTTGAAAATGGCTTGAACGCTGCTAAAAGAGGCAGTCCAGTGCCAGCCTGCATGTTCCAGCCTTCTGGCTTCCTTTCCCTGTTGACTCAGAGATTTAAAGCAAACTGGGCCAGTGAACTGATAGTGAAGTTGACCTGGGAGTTTGTTTTAAGCCCCTTTCAATCCCTCAGCTCATTGAATTGCCATTTTTTCTTTTTTTTTTTTTTTCCTTTTTCTTCTTTTTTCGACAGGAACTTCACTTAGTGAAGCTTACATGAGCTTAATCTGTTTCTCAAACGGAAATACTTTAATATTTTCTTGGGTGTTTGATTTACTGTCACAGAGTATTCTGTTTTAAAAAGTAGCTCCACAGGCAGCAAAAATGCTGAGGCTTAGTTTCCTGTGGCTGCCTCCTGTGTGTTTCCTCGTGTGTCTAGCAAGTCGGTTGATCTCAGAAGGAAGCCTTTCTCAGCAGAGCTCTAATTTGGATCTGCTTCCTGGAGCCTGGTTATATACTTTCATTATATTTGTAAGAACACCGTATCTCGGAGAGCTCTGCCTTTTAGCTCAACTTGACTGAGGTGGCAACAGCAGGACTGGCAGGCAGTAATGTCACATAATTCCTGCTTCCTTAGGAAACCTGGCTAAAATTAACACCAAAGCGCATCAGTCGTGCACTTGATAAATTGATTGAGGGCTGGATAAGAAATCTCAGCAAAAGAGGTCCTGGAAAATCAGGCTTTCTGCAGATGAGGATATGGATCACTGCTTATTTGATGTTTTTTTCCTCAGTATATGGAGTCAAATAAGCAATACTTCCAGATAAGAGGATTACAAAGTCTGGCAAAGCAATAGGCCACCAAGGATGAGTCTTATGAGCAAGGGGATCCCAGTGAGCACCACTTCCCACTGAAAGATGAAATGAAAGCAAAAGCACAGCGGAGAAAGGCATAAAACAGTGGGAGCAGGATGGGAACCAGCAGCTAATACTCATAGCCCAGTTTTGTACTGCACAAACTGAACGATCGTCCTGCCGGCCTTGGTGCATCAACCCAAGTGATGTGCTTCCTGCCCCAAAGGACCACGCGAGGAGGTGGTGTGGGGCAGCGACCCCCAAAGAGGGAATGTTCTTATCCCCCCACTTTTCAGCAGAGCTCTGTTTCTTGCTGAAATGTTAGCAAGCGTTTGCTGTGGGAAACTCACAGAGCTCACGGACGCAACCAACTCCGGGTGAGCCCCGCAGGCACCAGCGTTTCCTTGCTCTGTAAGCAGCAACCTCAGGATGTTTCAATGCAAACAGTGTTTCATTCATGACCTTGGTGGCTCGAGCCAACAACTTCCCTCCTCCACCAGCTGCAGCGTGGGCACTGCTGCCAGCCCTGGACCCAGCTCATCACTCAGAGCCAAGTTACTCTAGAAATGGCGAAAGGAGAAATGATAGAAGGAGACAGGCTGGGGCACGGAGAGCTGCAAAATACCTGAGCCAAACCTGTTGCCAGCTGTGGGCTGAGCAGAGGAGGGGCCGGGTCTGCACCCAGCGAGATTTCCTAAGCACACTGGCAAATTGTTGCAATAAAGCTGCAACCTGTGATACCCAGGGTGAGATGCGGGAGTTCCTGGGAGAGATCCTGGGTCAGACTTCTCTTGGCTGATGCATTCAAGCACACAGCTGGATGCTCAGGGACTGAACACCCAGGGCTCTCTTGTCCAGCCTAGACCAGTTCCCTTTCAAATGTGGGAGACTGGAATGACCCAAAGAAGCTGAATCCCAAAACTGGTTGGGACTAACGCTGAAGATCTGCAAGCTGCCAGGTTCATTCAGCAGATGGTGTTCATAGCTGCTGCCGAAGCAGGAGCAGGAGAGCTGGTCAGGTTGTGGTTGTTCCTGGCAGCTCTGCACTATTATCTTAGTCAATAGCTGACAAGTGCTGGGGGCTATGAATTGCCAATACAACATTAATGAGTATGTAAAAAAAAAAAACAACCACCCAACAAAAACACGGGGCTGAATTATTCGAAGTGTGTAGCTGGAGAGACAACACCGAGGACATGCAAACACCCACCTGCACCAGCACAGCTCAGGGGACAGCCCCCAGACTCCTACAGGGCTCAGACTGCCTGTCTTCTATAGGTTACTCTTACACCTAAGGCATAGGGGAATAGGGGATGCATGATGCATGCAGAGCCAAGCCTGGCTAGTGTTTCAGCAGTCTAGTAGTCCAAATCAGCTAATTCATACAGAAAACACAGTTTAGTAATGCAATCCAAGCTGTTACACAAAAATCTTCCCAACGTCTGTCCTCTTCTCTGCTGCTGTGCTCATCCCTTCAATGTCAGTCTGGGTCTAAGCCCCAAAGCGCCTGATTTCCTCAGCAGAACAGTGGGGGGGGGGGGAGTCACATAGAGCCCCCAACTTCCTCAGCTCTCTGCTAGGAGATGACTGATGTTCATAGTGGGGGGTTTCTTCCACTTGGGCTTGGGGGACCCCAGGGTTATTCTGCTATGCTCCCCCCTCGCTGACTCCCAGTCTAAGTTTTAAAGCTGCACGGGAGCCTTCAAGAGCCTCACTTAAGGTGAAGGGCTCTTGTTCAGTAAGAGCAACGATTGTTTTTGTTATGGCTTTAAAGTACCTGGTGTGCATAGTGTTACAGTAACAGTTCCTTAATTGCTTGGCAGGCAAAAGCTGGAAGCAGCTCAGGACAAGGCAAGCCCAGACCAGCCCTGTGATTCCAGAGGCATGTCAATATTAAGCCTTTGATTTTCTGCTAGAATGTCAAAACTCGCATTTGCTGGGCTAAGCTACCATCATGATCAGATGCACGTGCACCTTACCTTGGCCCTGATCACTAAATTTAATGGCACAAATAGAGTAATGCCTGTGAAATAGATAGATCCCCCAGCAGCATGGGCAGAGCTCCCTGCATGTCCTTTGTTCAGTCACTGAGGGACAGGGCTCAGGATGAAGGTGATGGCCAGACTGGGACAGGACTGAGCCCATTCCCCTGAGAAATAGATGGTGGACAGGGGACCTCGTTGCACCAGGTGCTGGCAGATTGCTGGGCACAAAGATGCAAGTAATGGGATATGCAGCATGAACAGCCGAAGAGGCTCCTCATCCTCCTCCTTGCCCAAATATGATTTTCAGGAGACAGAGGTTGTGGAATAAGCTCATTTCACGTCAGCATGATGATCTCTGAGTCAATCTACTCATTGCTGTCACTTGAGAACATTTACCTGAGAGCTCTGTTAGCTCTAGAGATCACAGAATCATTAAGGTTGGAAAAGGCCTCCAAGGTCATCACGTCCAACAGTCAACCCATCACCGCCATGCCCAACAAAGTGTGTCTCCATGTGCCACTTCTATGCGTTTCTTGAATGCCTCCAGGGATGCTCCAAATGAGGCCTCCTGTTTTCAGTGACATTTGAAACTACTTACAGTGGTGCCTACATAATTTCACATCTGCACTTCTGAATATTATCAGTTCCACGAGTGATTAGCAGGCCTTTGGAAGCCCACATGAAGATGCTCAGCCCCATGTGAGGATAGAGAACTGATATAAGATAGACGTGAGCCATTTCTTTTGGAGGTAAGGTTAGCAGTTGGGTGTTGGCCAATACATGAAGTGAAGACTTACAGGCATCTTATGATGCGTATCTACAGATATATGTACTACCTGTAATTCAGGAACTATCTTGAGCCAGATCATTAAATAAAGCATTGTTTGAATGTATGAGATCTTTCTACTGATCAAGTCAAGAGGAAGACTTGGCTTTTTTTGCTCAGGCATTTAAGCTGGAGAAGTCCTGTCCCAACCCTGTTCCCCACTGATGGGGGGGGGGGGGGCAGAGGGGGCTTTGCACCATGGCCACTGAATGAGCCAGGCTGAGAGCCAACAAATTCATTCTCCCCAGACTTTATTTCAGCTTCTTGGAAGGCGAGCATGCGGGTGTGCTGCACTTCTTGATTCAGCTCCTTCCACACTATCTTTTTGGAGATCAAGCACAGTATCACACCAAAAATTAATATGCACTGGCAATACACCAGAAACTGTCAGGAAACAGACACCGTGGATGGTGGCTTTGAGACAAGCCCATCTACAGCTCATTATCTGATTACAATGAATGTGGGCAGCAGAGCACTGAGACACTCCTCATCTCCCTCCCCAACTCCCGGCGTTCAAAACACTTGACTTCAGTCACAGAAAACATTATGCGGTCCAAAAATAATGAGATTTTAAAAATTAATAAACCTCAGCTCTGTTTATTTGCCTTTTTTTTTTTTTTCTGGAGCTGTTAGGAATCATGTTTCCAGCTTTTCTCTGCAGTCACAAGTTTGGCTCTGATATGATTTTCATTCAAGACCAAGCGCCTCGTGTAATCCCCTGACTCTTGCAGCTGGGGCTGTAAGAAAAATAACAGCTCTCTGAGGACTGAATCATCTGAGCTGCCAACCCTGGTCAACCTTTTCAGGTTGGTGAAGATAGGATAAGGATGCACTTAAGAGCACTACTGAACTGGAGTTGGGAACCAGTGAGTTACTTTACCTGTGAGTGCTTCACCTTGGGGATTCATGACCCTTGCCGTGACACGGGGGTCTTGTTGTTCTCAGCAAAATCCCCATGCTGGGAATGGATCAGAACGTGGGCATTGTACTGACTTGCTGAAAAACATCTGAAGCACTCACAGGGCTGCCAGGAGGACTTGAGTGACCCTACCTTCCTGCTGGGGCCATAGCAGTCCTTGGGTTCTTTGCCAAGAGATAGGGCTTGGTGGGGGTAGGTGGTTGGGCATGAGCAAGACAAGTACAGTTACCCAAAGCTTGATGAATTTCAGCAAATTCAAACGTTTGGCCAGTAAATCACATCCAATTAGCACTCATCGTGTGTCTTTTGCACCTTTTCCATTGACAGTTTGCTTTTGTATCATGCCAACAATACTGCTGTGAGAGCACTGTGTTTCCCAAAGAAGTAGGGGAGGACTGGCTCCGTAGCTGTCCTCGTTCCCTTATGCCATGTGTTGTGTGCAGGTCCTGTGTGCTCCACATCAGGCCTCAGCCCAAGCGATGTCATCCAGACACACACATCTCCTCCAGCCCCTTGTAAGAGGGGTTTGCTAAAGAGCTCAGCAAGAGAACTGGGAGTATTTTTCCCCCGAAGACTTAAGAAAGTGCAATCAAGACCTCCATACATGAATGCATGCTGACACTTCCTAGTGACCATTTCTCTTTATTTGTCCTCAAGAAACAAGCAGGCTTGGGTAGAGGAGGAAGCCTGCTACTTCCACTGGAGAGCTCTGGGGAATAACAGGGAGCTCAGGGCTCCTATCCAGTGAGAGGACCACTTGACAGCACACATTGCCCAGAGTGGGTCTGATTCTCAGGTCTGGGTCAGCTCTATGATCTCTCCATAGTCAACAGAGATGTGTAACAAAGACTGAGCTGCAGAGGAATCTAGATGTCCAAATGTTGTTCTCTCTAATTTTGCAAAGGAAATAGGAATGGCTTGGTACAAATGGGCTCACCTTGTGAGTTAACACCCGGCTGCATAGCTGGTGGCATATGTAATGCCCTCTCCTTGGAGACACCCAGGGTCAGGCTGGAGGGGCTATGAGAACCTGATCAGCTATAGGTGTCCCTATTTATTACAGAGGAGTTGGACCAGATGGCCTCTAAGGGTCCCCTTCCAACTCAAAGGAGCCTATGATTCTATGAACGCTTTGGCTTCTACAACATGTGTCCATCTCTGGTGAGCAAGGATGGTTAGGGAGGGATGGGATCCACCTGGCAAACTGGGCAAGAGCATCTATACCAACAGCCTTACCAAGCTGGAGAGGAGGGGTTTAAGCTGAGTGTGCTGTGGGATGGTGATAACATCTGGCATTTGATTAAGGGAACAGAGGCTGTGGTAGAAATGACCTTTGGTATGTTAGTGGGTATGGGAAGCCCCTTGAAACCCCTTTGAAGAAGGTCCAAAGGGGACTCATGTCAAGCATCAAAGGGGGAGGACTTGCAACGCATGCAACCTGGGAAGTAAAAAGCTCAAGATATTACTGGAATAACTGGTATGTTTTGGGAAAGCTTGGTATGGAGGACGGGCAAGGGCTACTAAGGAAAGACAGAGAAGAGGAGGAGAATCTCTGCTGAAGATCTCCTTCAGACAACTCAAGAAGCTGACAAAGGAGGCATATAAGACTAAGGAAGTCTGCACCTCCTTTGCATCTGTCTTCATGGCCAAGGTCTCCCAGACCTTTGTGCTTCAGGAATATGTCTGAGGAGAACAACTGCCAGAAGCAGATGAGGATCAAGTCGGGATCTCCTGAGAAATCTCAGTGCACCTGAGTCTATGGGGCAGAACAGGACACATCCAGGGTGCTCAGAGCTGGCTAATGGCAGTGTCACATTGCTCTCTACATTCTTTAAAGAATCACAGAAATCAGATGAGGTCCACAACAACTAGAGAAAGCCTAGTGTCAGATCAAGCTTCAGAAGAGAGCAGGAAGGAGGGTATGGGCACTGCAGGCTGGTCAGACTCACTTCAGTCCCTGAGAGAAGTAAAGCAGGACATGTAGAAGGTAGCAGGGCATGGGGAGTGATGCACCAGCTGCTTTTGCTGCTGAGTTGAGCAATATCTTCCAGAACTCAGATGTGTGGCAGGACTGAAGAGGAGCAACACTGAGACAGCAGTGAGAGGGTAAGTGGCATCACCAGCTCAGACTGCCTTTGATATCAGAAAGAAGAAAGTACAAAGCCTTCAGTTTTATAAGTGCATATGATATCTCTAGGTGATGAAAAAGAACCATCTGGGATTTGTCAGAAACAAATCACTCCAAATCAGACCAATTTTTTTTTTTTTGACAGTAACCAGCCTAGTGGATAAAGGGAAGAAATAGATGTGAAATATACTGACTTGAAGGCTTCTAACACAGTGCAACAGGATGTTCTCTGAGCAAACCAGGGAAATAAGTCCCAGATTTTGTAAGATGACAGAGGTGCCAGAAGGGCTATTCTCAGTGAGCTCCTGTCAAGCCCAACGTCAAGCCAGGAGGGCTGTTCAGATAGATCTGTTGCAAGGCTGACCTTTGCTGAGTTTTGATTCCTATTTTACAGAACTAAGGAGATGCTTCTATGGCTGGTTGGAAGAATCTGAAGGATCAAAACTTGTGCAGCCTTGATAAAAAAAACACAGTGATCTGAAAACATAAGGGTGAAGCTAAGAGGAATACAACAATTGCAATGTCCTGGTAGGAGGTACTTGAATCTAGGGGGTCTGCTAGGGCAGACTTCGGTGGTGAAGCTGAGCACATATTCCTGATAGATACATACACCAGACACACATGCAGCCAAAGAGATCAACAGCTTTAAGCAACTGCTCCTTTTAGCTTGAAAGGTGCCTTTAGGGAGCATCCTTGCTGGTTCCCCAAGGGACTAGTTCAGTTTCCACTGACTGGGATCCCAAGGTTCCTCTGCGTGCCACTGCTCCTTGTATCCTTGCTGGATCTAATCTGCTGACATGATTTGGATCAAATACATAAAGAGCAAGGGTGTGTTATGAACCTGTAGCCAATGCAGCTAGAGCGTGCTGTCATGCTGGGATAACTGATGGTGGGGTGTAAGAGGTCCCTGTGAGAGTCCTGTATTCATTTTAGAGCACTCTACTGTAAGTAGAGTGTCTGAGAATGAGATAAGATCAGAAGAAAAAAGCAAAATTGATTAGGAAATGCATCTGGTGAAGAAAGTTGGAAGACGTTAAGTTTTCTCAGGCTAGAGGAGCTTCATCAACCTGAAAAGTTGCTTTAAGAGAGAGGATAGTTGTCATATTTCTAGGTCTATCAGGGACTTAATTTGCAAGAAGAGAAGTTGAATACCACGACTGCAAGTCCACTGTGAACTCTTAAGCAGAGGAATGTGCTCCCAGTGGAGGGAACTGCATCTGCTTCACTGGGGTCAGGTAGATCCTGACAGGTAAGGTTGTTAGATTTCTGGCATAGAGCAGGGGGATTCAGCTCTCTGTTGCCTTTCCATCCCCATAATGCCATGATTTCTGTATTGTACAGGGAGATACCAGCAGAGCAGGACTCACTTAACATGGGGAACAAAAAAAAAATAAAAGGAGTGATGGTGCTGTCATCAGACACCTACAGGGAAATTTATGGAGAGGATGGAGTCAAACTTCCTGTAAGTGCTTAATTAGAGCTAAGAGACATTAAGAATGAGCTGCAGCTGGGAAAATTCCCACTTAACATAAGGAAAATATTCCTCTCCGTCAGGACCAGGGAGGTGGAGAGGGTCTCCATTCCTGGAGATTTCCAAACCAAATCTGGGTGAGGAACTGAGAAATCTGGTCCAAGTTTGGAGTTGCCCTGCTTGGATCAGAATGGGAAGTAGAGACCTCCAGAGGTCCCTTTCTATGAGTCTTCATAAGTTTTTCTGACTGCAATCTACATCTATGATCATAGATGTCTGTGATAATGGCTTAGCTGGTTGCTTGCCAATATCAGCCAATCTGAGCCAAAATAACGACTTAATTTACAAGAAGCTCAGGGGAGAAAGAGAAGGTGGGATATGTAAAAGCCATAGAAGCCATCTTCCTCAGAGAAGATAAGAAACACCAGTGCCCCTGAAAAAGAGCAGTCCTTCAGTTCAAGCAGTCTGGCTGCAGGTTTTAATTTCCCTTCCAAAGGTAATGATCCTGATCACTGCTCTTTAACCAGCCTTGTATAGCATGACTAATGGCACTCTTTGTCTGAAAGGCAATGAGTCAATGTAAATGAATTTGTTAACCCAAGAGGAGATATTTTCCAGGGTACTGTTTTTGGCTTTCACTCTTGTGACTTTTAAGCTCTTTTCTCAGTTTGCATGACAAATATCACAGAGCTTGTTGGAGAGTCCCATCTGTAGCTCTGGATTCCCCTTTCCAGGCTGCACATGGCTGGATAGCAAATATTCTCTCCCCAGTCCTGCTTCTCCCTGGGGTTGAGTAAAGACATTATCAGTAACAGAAGATATTGTTCAGGGATTTCCA
>NC_034422.1:11040747-11043541 GCF_002078875.1 Numida meleagris
CTTCCCTCTTCCCCTTCCCTTCCCTTCCCTTCCATCTTCTTCTTCCTCTTCCCCTTCCTCTTCCTCTTCCTCTCCTCTCCCTTCCCCTCTGTCAACAGTTTACGGGCAGGTTCAGATCCATGATCCGTGGAACTGGAGCATTAACTCTTTAAGTCCCAGTGCACTACATGATGTTATGATGTAGAATACCGATAACCAAAAATCATAAAACGAGGACACCCTCTCCTCTCCTCCTTTTTCAGGGATATCTCAGAAATATTAAGTTCATTTGCCTGCTTATATGAAGACTGTTTTGGTCAGAAAAACTCAGTACAGTATGTGTACACAAATAATCCTGAAGTCTGGTATGTGGCAAAGGCTGAATTTTCAAGCTTCAAATCCTTCCAAATTCTTACATCAGGGACATGTGCTGTTCAGATGTCAATGGAAAAGAACATTTTCCTTGAATAACTAAATACAAATAGACTGCAGAGATCTATGAAATACTGAATCTGTTAGGACTAGCCTGCAAATTACAGTTAATCCTATTTGTACATGTAAAGAGTGTTTTACAATTCATTAAAAGTAGTACTGATGCCCTAGAATGCACTAAAGGTGATTAATATGTACCGCTTTAAATAATACAACAGACTTTACAAAATCTGAATTATTTATGAGAGCAGCAGTAACATCTAGCGGAAATAAAAATAAATGAATGACTGAGGAAAAGAGTGTTTTTCTAAACGTTACTTAAGATAGAGCATTATTTCCTCCTTCCCAGCTGGCAGTGCCTCATTTCTAGAGAAAATAAGAATTGCAGAAGTTGGAGGCATCCCTGGAAATCACCTCATCCAACTCCTTGCTCCAGTTGGCCACCCTGGTCCACAGCCAGCCAGGCTTTGAGCTCCTCCAAGGATGGAGGCTTCCCAACCTCTCTGGACAACTGGTGCCATTCCAAGTTATTGGCTGGACTTGAGCTCCTGTCAGCAGATGTGCAGGAGGACCTGCAACCCCAATGGATGCTGGGGAGCTGCTCCTGAGCACCTCCTGTACCAGGGCAGGTTTACTCCTCCTGGAAATTGTTTCAAATCCAGTTTGGGGACTGGAGGTGTCATTAACCGAAACCTCAACGAGATGCAATAAGAAATGAGAGCTCGCCTCTCCCGTCCCCAGCCCACTGCTGTCCCCACCCCAGTTAGTGTTGTTTGGCTGTGTTCAGCCCCATGGCACTTCTTTGCCCTGCCAGGCTGCAGCAGCACAGTCAGGATTTATCACTGGTGCAGCCACCTCCGGCAGCTGTTAGATGAAAATGGAAAAAGAAACCCTCCGTCACCCCCTGGGGACCCATCAAGGCAGAAACTCCAAGCATCAGTTGTGAAGATGGACAGTTTTAATCCCATTCAAGAGCCCACAGACACTTAGCCTGACTGTAGGGCATACGGCAGTGCTTACTTTGCTGGCACATGCCTGCTCTCACCTCCTGATATTTTTATTATTTTGCTGACAGTTTTTCTTTCTGGCTGTCTTAGGAGCCAGACTTTTCATTTTGGTTAAAGCCCAGCAAGCATCAAGTGGGGCCAGGGCTGGAGGAGGTCAAGGGAGGAGGCAGGAGGTGGGGGCTGCAGCTAGCTTGCTGTAAGCTTTCCCTAGACCCAGCTGCCAGCTCCTCCTGCCATTACCACATGATGGATTTGCTCTCAGTTCCTTACTAGATCCCTTGTACAGCAAAAGCATTGAGAGAGCAATGACACCCAAATCTGGGCTGGGTGTCCAGTGTCCTGCAGTGCTGCTGTAGCAAAACACAAAACCATGCAATGAAAATCTTACAAACAGCAGACATTGACCTCCCAGACAGGAAAACTTTCAGTATCTGACAGCTGTGATGGAACTGGCTGGATATTTCCACCGCTGAGGGTACACAGGAGATAGCATGGTTAGGAAAGACTGAAAGAAACGATGAGTTGTACGTGATGGAGAGGCAGGAGAAAAAAACACACACGTTCCAGATGCTCGGGGTTGGCTGACCTGACTGTTCTGCTCTGTCCACAAACCTGTCAGTAAACAACTTCCCTCCCGTCTCCTTCAGCCGCTGCACTGCTCAAACAGCTCATTTCTTTCCAGCGGAGCTGTTTGTTTGGAAACGTGCCACTGACAAAGTTGTTTTTCTCTTCTGTTTCTTATTATGACACAGCATCGCAGTCATTAGCACTTCACATTTAGTGACAATATTTTTCCTTTGGAGACTGTTATTATACAAGATTATGAGGCAGGAACCATTGGAGTGCTTCTCAAGGGGAGCTGGTTATTGTGTCCAACAAAACTTATGTTGATATTGAAGCAGACTTTAGAAAACCACCAACAACCATTAGGATCAAAACCAAGCTCTTGTAGTGTGCTGCCATCTAAACTGGCTCTGTACTCCACATGATGGGCACAGCATGAAGGAAAGGAAGCACTCTGGGCTCTCCCCTGCAGCCCTGGGGGGGTTCAGGCAAGATGGGATGAGTTAGAAAAGGCAAAGAGGTGGCCTGTTCTTGCCCTGGCGTTCATTTGATCAAATTACTGAGCACCTGCTATCGAACAGAAACAACAGTTTCTGCTCCTGGACATGCGTAGGGAGCAAGGCTGGGTGAGTAATCGATTTTTCAGTTCAACTACCAAGTTAAAAAGTGGGAGAAATAAATCAATTTGATCCAAATTCCAGGAGATTTTTTTTTCAAGTATTCTTGCAAAAAAGAAAGAAAGAAAGAAAGAAAGAAAGAAAGAAAGAAAGAAAGAAAGAAAGAAAGAAAGAAAGAAAGAAAGAAAGAAAGAA